>NC_141818.1:45809157-46109157 GCF_982586985.1 Callionymus lyra | reverse complement strand
GGGTTTATTACAGCTCCTCTGATCGCGCTGCACCCCCAACCACGTCTGTAACATCTGTTCCTTTTTACAAAGTCTCCCTTCAACAATAAAGAAATGTGTCTGATGTCCACTGACCCAATAAGAATGCTAAACATTTGACATAGAATCATAGAAGTAGAATTCAAATATATCGTATATATATTTAATATACACCTCTGTATGCCGAAAAACGAATCTGTGAAAAAGCTTGACTGTAGAGTGAACCTCGATACAGCGATGGCTGTACTTGTAAATTTATTTTTGTTAAAAATCATTCATTTAATCTTATGCCATTAAAACTATTGAAGTGCTGATGAAGCTTCATGACGCCATCAGTTTGAAAATGATGATTCATTAGAACAGTTGTTCAAAACAATGGAAAATAGTGCAGAGACCGCCATCTAGTGGACTCTGAACATAATGACACTGCTTCATGAAGCTTCATCAGACCATCACTAATTTAAAAAATAACATATTAAGTGATTTATGAGAAACATGTGCAAACTTATCTAATAATAATTAGTCATGTCCACCTTAAATTTCTATGTTAATGCTAACGTGTCCTGGATATTTGCTAAAAAAGAATTGCTTTGGTGTGTTTTTACCAGAAGGAATGTTCTTGTCTGATAAACACATTCAAGATGAAACATCTTGTCATGACGGTGATTCGCACCAATCTTACTACGCATTAGAACTTGCACTCTGTCTTGAAAACACACAACTTAGTCCCAAAAGTATACTGACAGAACACAACACAGAGTCAGTGACTATTGAAAATGTAGCGCCCCAAAAAATGGATTGAAAATAACTGTATTACTATGGTAACACACTCAAATATTTCTTTCCAAAAAGACAAGAAATGTACTTTATTCAAGTTTGGGGATATTTTAGGCGAGGTTTCGGCACCAATTTCTGATAAAATCTATACAATATTCACCCCTAGTTGTGAACATCCTACAAAAAATACAGAAACACTTCCAATAGGCAGTTTTGCGTATCCAAGGATTTTTCCTTTGATTTAGCAACAGAACACCCAGTGATGCTAACAAGGTAACTCTCTGAGTAAGTGACCAACACAAGCACATAAATCATAAAACTGTCGCCCTGATGACGATTTAACACCAGCAGAGTGGATTATAAATGTCTTTACCATTCGGGACGATCTAAATAATAGGTGGCGCAACAGTATTGATACTAACGACTTTATTTATGGGACACCACTATAACTAATTGCGCCGGACCCCTGCAGCTCTATGAGCCATTGACTCCGGTTCCATCTTGTTAGCGCTGCCCACTGGAGGCCTGTGCTACTTCTAACACCTCCTTGCCGCTGCTGCCGTGTCTAAAAATAGAAAGCAATCTGCAGCCCCACCTAAAGAGCCCGATCCGCCTCAGCCCGAGCTGTCGACAGCGTGCGGCGGTGTGTGAAGATCTAGCTGATCAGGCTATTTTGATTACATGCCTGCTGAGGATCCCTGCTCTGCTCCCGGTGTCCAGCAGATGTGCCGTCTCCCCCTTTTTTTTTTTTCTTGGTTTCTAAATTTAAAAATAGTTCTGTTTTCAAGACAACATCTGTTGGGTTGATCCGGGTCTCTGCTTTCATTAAAAACAATCTGACAACGACTCGACCTCACAGACTTTAAGATGTACATTTGTGATCATCATAAAAAAAGCATGAGAAGTATAGTAGGTTTTTTTTTAACCACGGTTTTATTACGCAATCCGGAGGAAAAGTTCACATCACCGTTTCTGTTTATAACTTTTATGGACAGAATTTTTAGGGGCGTAGCCGGGTGTTCAGCGGGTCCCGTTTGGTTGGTGGGCTTGGGATTGGGTAACTGACTTTTGTCGGATCGTGACCTTCATCGCTCGCTCAAACCTCAAAATCTGAGTCCATGGTTCCCAATGTTTGGGATAAGGTCCTGCCCCAAGTGGAGGAGTTTAAGTATCTTGGGGTTTTGTTCACGATTGAGGGAAGAGGTGGATTGGGGCGGTATCAGCAGTTGTGATAAAGACAGAGCTAAGCCAGAAGTCGAAGCTCTCTTTTCGTTGATCTACGTCCCTACCCTCACCTATGGTCAGGAACGGTGGGTAGTGACTAAAATAACTGGGTCACGGACACAAGCGGCGAAGATGAGTTGGACTCTCTGTTAGAGATAGGGTGAGAAGCAAGGTCATCCGGGAGAGGCTTGGAGTAGAACCACTGATCCTCCACGTTGAGGTGGCTTGGGCCAGGGTTTGTCCCCCCGGGTAGGAGACCACAGGGGCAGGACACGCTAGAGAGACCACGTCTCTCAGCTGGTCTGGGAAGTTTGGGGCCCCCCTGGAAGAGCTGGACAATGAAGCTGCTGCCCCCGCGACCCAAAACCCGGTTGAGAAGAATAACATTTTATTAGAGACGAGGCAATCGGGAAGTAATTAAAAAAAGGTGAGGCGGCCATAGTCGGATCTCCCGTAATCTTCTATTCCAAACTGATTAAATTCAGTCAATACGTCATATCCTCACCACTAAATAGTTCCTGCAAACACACACACACACACACACACACACAAACAGGTCCCCCATTACATTCACTTGTTACCGATAACAACATTTCTTAAAATTATTTATCCTACAAAAACATGACACATGACTCTCATATGTAATAATAAGGAGTCATGCAATAAAAATGCTTGGATCCTCAAAGTATTTTGGCAAAAAAACTACAAGATCATGATGTGAATTGTTAGGAATGCAAGTTAAATAATAGGAAAACGGGGGACTCATTCGAATAAGAAAATGAATGAAAACATATTAGGAAGCAAAAATGAAAACACAGGTTTGGAATAATTGAAAGTGGCAGAAAAATAATTCCATTTTTGTTCAGCCGCTTGCAGGATCAATACCAACAACTTATCGTTGAAGATTTTTCAATTTTCAACAGACAAGTGGCAATTTAGCAGTAAAAAGAGAGCTCTTTTTAGAATGACATTTTTACTTGAACAAGCTTTGGAGGAAACTGAAATAATTACCTTCAGACTTCAGCAGTTCTCAGACGAACACTTGGTTACCAGCAAATCAAGCCCTGTGTAAGAAAAGATCATGAATATACAGTATATATACAGTACATATATTTATATACACAGTGTATTTATATAAAGATCAATTGATTTGTTTGTACATATGAGTATTTTTTTTTACAGATTACTGCCTTATCTACACAAATACATATCACGGTGTTGTAAGGAAATGAGGTCACAAAGCCTTGCACACACAGAAAGATTCAACAATCCCAGATTCCAGGACGTCTGGACACCTGTTTGAGAATTCACACTGAAGGACACAAGTCGCTGGGAACAGATTCTTGAAAACAACAACTTTTGGTAAATTTCCACTACGATCACGTGCGACCGGCCATCTTAGAATCAAATGTTTACACTTACTGACCAATCCTACATTCACATTTGACTAGAGGTGTTAACCTGAATATTCTACTATAAAGATCCACCATTTTGTCTGATCTTTGCGTTCTGGCATCCGAAGACGTCTGCGATAGATCTCTCTGCTTGCTAGCGCCCGTGTTCACGTAAGTTTGTCTCTGACTTTTGCATAATTCACTAAACGAGCATTTTTCTTAAACTCATCCATGTGTCTGTCCTTCATTCCATCACCACGTACGAGGCTGGGGAGGGGTCGGTTCATGGAAACACAAAAACCCCTAACAGTGTTATTATAAATTACCTAATAAATACATTTTGTCAAATTTTATCCATTTTAATTGGATCAAAACTGTAAATTAAAGGGAACTTTTTCATTTTGGAGAAAAGTTCTTCTAATAATTAGTTGTTAAGATAATAATTTCTTTCTATTAATTTTAGGTTTTTCCCCAAAAATAGGTTAAAGATCAATAATATACGATATTTAATGTTTAAAATAAAGAAGCTGCCTTGAATATTTATGCAACATTTCATAATTCTTATATGTTTTTGCTATTCGCTAAAAAAAAAATTGTTCACATAATGCTAAACCCATCCCAGATAGGGAACCTGAATTTTTGATGGGCAAAGGATAAATAAACCACTAAACAAATAAATAAATGAGGTAAAGAAATTTTATTGACTATAAAAGGAAAACAATATATTACTTATTAACGGAGCTTGGCCTGGACCTTGGCAGAGGACAAAGTACTCAGTACGCAGTTTAGTCATCAGACGTCTGGTAAAAGTATCAAATAAAAACAGCGTCACTATTTAGCTCAAAGAAAGTGTTTTTTTCTCAGTGAAGTGTGAAGAACTGGAAACATGCTGCATTCGTTTCACTTCAATCTCTTTGTGAGAAGAACATGGTATCGATCCGATGCACTATTTCTTGGTAGCAAACACGCTCGCTATATTGCTACTTGGTTGGCTTTACCAAACTAAAATGTCACAACGTTATTGCCATCGAAAGCGGCGCGAGTGAAATACAACTATAATTTCCTGCAACGGAGGCTCCTCGGTCGTGGTGGGGGAGGTGCTAAATCAAACGGTGGAATCCAAAGACCGAATTGGTCCAAAATGGCGACAGAAAGCAGTCAAATAAATAAAAGTCTCACATTTTCTCCGGGAACTCTATCGACTTGTATATCTTTCTTTAGACTTTAAAGCATTATAAAAGACAGTCAATGAGTTTCTTATAAGAGGACGTTAAGGAAAGGTGTGACGAGAGATGATGGAATGCAGTACATTGGTAATCCCGCATGAAAGCATGTACCGACGAGTACAGACGAAAGTCCCGCGGATCTGACTCAAAGGGCAACAAGTGAAAACCCAACTCTCCAAGATGCTGTAGGTCCATCATCATGACCATGTTTTGAACTTTATAAAGTTCTCCACCGTCTGAAATCTGGGCAAATGAGAGGTTACGAGAGCGGACATTATAATGTTTGCACTCCTACTCCAGCCAGCTGTAATCACGCCCCGCTTTGTTTATACAACGAGTCCCTTGGAGGTGGAGATTTCATGACATAAAATTAAATGTGGTTATCGTTAACAAGATTTAATCTCCAGAAGAAGAAATTCAGAAATTAAAATCATTTTCTAATGAAAAAGAGTTTTGTACAAACAGACACTGATGATTACAATAGAGTCCAACATCTATTTAAGACACACTTTAATGACCACATTAGTTGGCCTTAAACTGCTGAAACGATCCTCTGAGTTTACGCCCCTTAATCACAAACACTCGTCAGATAAAATGTACTTCCCAAAATTAACCTCCCAATAATGCCATTCCTATTCTTCTAAATATGCAGAATTCTTGTGTCCTCTGTTTTTGTTCACCCCCTACAGAACATTTTAAGACATCAAAGTTAGCAAAAAAGAGTTGCTGAAACTGAGTTTGAAAGTATGACTCAGCTATGGAGAGCCTCCAACGGAGTCCAACATCAGATGAACTCCTGCAGCAGACTCCAACTGTTCCAGACTAACTAGGGCCGGACCCCCGCTGAGGGACTGGTAGGTTTAATCTTTTCTTCACATTTTCGCTACTTTAATGGCACATTTCAGGGAACTCCATCAATGCTGAGGCCTCAAAGTCAAACAGAAACGTTTGGGCCAAAATCCTCCTGTTCAGTAAATGTCTTTCTCTGAAATGTCATTTTTACCTAAAGTCAGACTAATTTAAGTTAATCCATCATCATGACCATGTTTTAAACGTATTACTTTATAAAGTTCTCCCCCGTATGAAATCTGGGCGAACAAGAGGTTACGAGTGCGTAGTCAATTATGACGTAATAGCTTCACTCCTCCTCCAGCCAACTGTAATCACGCCTCACTTTGTTTATACAACACGTCCCTTGGAGGTGGATTCTTCCGGGCTTGATGACGCGAGGTGACAAACCACGATGCTTGACCAATCACAGCAGAGTTTGTTGAAGTTTTGTCAACTAACTTGCAGTAAAATGGCAAAGGGAAAACAAAAAATTAACATTGCAGTTACAATATTCTGACACTAGGGGGAGCCATGAACACTATTTTAAAAACTACTGATAGGGCCTTTAAAAAAATGTTTTCGTTCTCAATCCTCTGTTATGGTTGACAAATCCTCAAACAATCACAGTGTATAAGAAATGTAAATTCAATGTGACTCATGTATGATTTCAATCTGACTTTATAGAAAACCTTACTTTACCTTTGCTGGGTATAAATTCTGTTCCACAATCCTCAAACTGTTTTTCTCGCTTCACACCGTCAGTGGAAATAGATTTACCCGAAGTACCCGATTCTAAGATGTATTCATCGATGTCTCAGCCTCCTGAGAGCTGAAGAAACAACAAGGAGATCTGACCCTTAACTCTCCCCTTTTCCTTTCTCTCACTTAATTCAAGGTCCCTTAAGAACAAGGGAAGAGAAGAAAAACAACAAAGTGTGCCGACAGGAGAGGAAAAAGGCTCTAATTGAACCTGGTTAAAGTTTAAAGTGTGGATCAATGCACCGATGTGATGTGTGACTCAATCGAGGAGGGGAGCGGTTTTGAAAAAAAACTACCCTGAAGAATACAAAAGCGTTTTCTCAAATGCAAAGTTAAACAATCCAATGACCGTCTCTCCCCCGATGAATCCAGGGAGTCACGTATTCTGGAATGTTCCTTTTTAACTTTTAAAATCTCTGTGTAAGTAGCGAAGGATAGCCCGAGGAGAGAAGGCGACTGAGCGAGAAGAGCGCGGCATGATGGGAAGGACGAGAAAAATATGGGAACCCCAGATCGTCTCTCTCCGCAGCAAATGGAAATAATTTGATTCAAGACTGCAGTAGCACAAAGCAATAACAGTATTTAAACAGGCCAGCAGTGTTTCCCATCCTGTGGACTGGGCTACACAGTGATGGACTTCATGAAACAGTGTCATGTTGTTCAGAGGTCAGTAGATGGCGCTATCGGTTTTTAAAATGATGTGAGGTTTCACTAAAACAGTTGTCAGATACCGCCATCTAGTGGACTCTGATAATAATGACACTGCTTCACGAAAGCTTCATCAGACCATCACTAATAATTATAACGGCGTGAAAGGTATTTACGGCGAATTAACTGTGAAAACGTCAAGACGTTTGTTTTCAGGAACTTTACCAAAAAAATAAACTGGTAAATATGAGTAAAACTCAAACTCCACATGGGACCGTCTTGTTGCAGAGAGTCAAGAGCTCCTGCTGATTCAGCGTTATTGTCAAATCTATTTTTTACCAGTCACACTGTTTTATTGATGCTGGTACTATCTGAGGAAAAGTGAAGTTGATTCTAAATCAGTGTGTGTGCGACAAAAAAAAAGTTTGGGAGAACGTGTCAGGGTATAAAAATGTTGACATAAAATACATGTTTTACTGTTATTGTAAATTATATATCCACTTAAAACACCTTCAGAGGTGAGATTATGTTTTTCTTCGTCTAATTTCCTCAGCGGCTCATTGTCTTGTTGTTTTTTAACTTTAACGATTTACAACAAACCAGTGGAACCGTTTCCATGGACAAAATGGCTGCTGTATTCATCCTTCTGCTCAGGTTACACCCCACATTACAGTCTCTCTGCAGTAACTATGCACTGCAGTCCACAATGTATCGTCGACGTTTAGTCAGTAAATCAAAGGGTTCATAACAGATGCTCGATTGAGAACTAATTCATTAGCTGGTGTCTTCCATTACGGCCACTTGATTCATGATTATCGTCCTTGTTTTTAGGGAGAACAATGAACGACCTTTAATCACTTGAGGGGGAAAACTGAGAACTGAGAAAATGAGAACAGTGAGATTTGAGTGACATGATGAAAAAAAGAAGATACAATTAATTTGTCCTCACCTCTATGGCACATACAGTGTCATTATGGACACTGTCTTATGACTAAGATGGTTATAATATGAAGATTAAATTGTTAATTTCTTAAAAAATCTACGTTGAAATTGTATGATATTTTTTAGGATGGTAGTCAACATCTTCATTTATAGTATCATGAACCTGCCATCTCTGACAATGGCATATATCAGTCACAGCTTAAATCATAAATCATTCTTCCCCACGGGAAAACCATTGCGTCAGTTTGTCACTTACTGAGCTTTTGAAGCAGCAACTTAATTTTAACATACGTTATACCTCATAGACACAGAAACATCTCAGTAGTTAAATCATTTTTATTGGTCCAACAGAAACATTTTAACGTACATTTAAGCAAAAAATAGGCATGTGCATACATTTGGGAACCCCAAAGAAATAATAATTTTATTAATGTTTAGTTGAGCCTCCTTTTGCTGCAAGAAAAAGCCCGTAGATGCCTCTTATTAATTTCTTAGCTTCCGTGCGCAGACAGCCTGCTTCAAATCAATCCATACATTTTCAATGATGTTAAAACGTTAATTCAAAGGTTAAGTATATAATTAACATTTCTTTTTAAAGCTTATGTTTGGACTCATTTCGGCTTTAAAACAGAGTTTAAGATTAAAGATTAGAACACTGATAGATGCTGCATATTGCATGTTGCTCCCGGTTGTTTTAGATGTTAATGCACTTCATTGTTTGTTAATATATGTTTACAGTTTTTCTTCAAGTACTTTTATACAAGCACTTTACATTGATCAGAGAAATTATATGTTTTCTTTGCTGTAAAAGCCAGAAAAAGTGCTGTTTCTTTAAAAGAAACAATATATCGTTGTTCCGATAGTATCGCAATATATTGTTGTTACTACAGTATCGCAATATATCGCAATATATCTTATAGTCACACATGTATCGTGATATGTATATATGTATTTTGCCAATACAAATCCCTATTTATTACATTTCACATCTTAAACTTGCCATTCTAAAAGATCAGGAAACTACTAACTGGGTGAAAATCTAAATTAGTTATAAACAAAACGATAGATATGGCACAAAATAGTGAATAACATAAATAAATAAATGAATCATAAAGGTGGATTTTAAACAGTATAGAGTATGACCGTGATAATTAAGAATTACAAGGCAGATGCCGAAAATGTATTTCCTATTTTTGGGGAGATTATCGCAAAGTTAAACGAGAAATGAAAAGATAAATATCCAAGAAAGGAATAGGTAATATTACCATGAAAAACGTCAAGTGTGGCGTGTGGTGTGAGAACGGCTCAGATTGTGTGAGTGTAACTCAAAGT
Organism: Callionymus lyra; assembly: GCF_982586985.1. Classification (NCBI taxonomy): domain Eukaryota; kingdom Metazoa; phylum Chordata; class Actinopteri; order Syngnathiformes; family Callionymidae; genus Callionymus; species Callionymus lyra. Next base: position 46,100,006 of record NC_141818.1, on the reverse strand, counting down.
GTGAAGTTATACAAATGATAAATATAATCAGAACCAAAACATGTGAATACACTCAGCTCACCATGTTTGATGAAGTGTCCAGTATAGTGAAGTTAAAAATGATACAAAATATGGGCAGAAGCGAGAGTGACATAGCTCACCGCACAGGGATCGCGCTCACTTCTAAATGGAAGTAAATACTTCTCGTCTACAGTTTGACAGCTATTCTTTGTCCCGGAGAACCCGAAGGAAGTCATTACGATGGCAGCAGTCCAGACTCTCAGCCACTGCATTTTCGAGCAATCTAATACAATTTAGAGGACCTCGCTCTTTAACCTTGCCAGTGATGAGCTGACAAAAGCTGTTTTGGTCGTCCAGAGACTTGCTTAGCTTTGGCTTCACCGCCTTCCTGCTTGATTTGATCCACATTTGAGGTCAATCTGTTAATGGTCATTAACTATTTACGCTCAGGTTCATGCATCTGACTCAATCCTCACGGGGAACATTTGCCAACAGTTTGACCTCTCACCCCTTGACTCTGGGATACATGTTGATTTATTTATTCATTATGCAAGAGAGTTGACTTTCTATGTGAGCTAGAGCAAAGTTTAGTTCATGTTAAAATGAATGCCCTCCGACACAACACTGATCATGATCCCTTGTAGCCTCTCCCCGCTACACACAGCAACATCTGGAAGCAAACCATGACAAGAAATATACACAACAACCGACTGAGTGTCATATTGGAGAGGAAACTAGAGTTCCATGTAGAAGGTTGAAGGTCAACTAATGTGAAACTCTGACTCTCCTGACTCACTCTCATGTTTCAAATGTTGAAGTCTTCCTCTCCAAGATGCAGTAAGTCCTTCATCATGACCATGTTTGGAACTCATTACTTTATAAAGTGCGTCTTAAATCTTGGCGAACAAGAGGTTACGAGAGCGGAGTCCATTATGATGTAATAATGGCTTCACTCCTCCTCCAACCAGCTGTAACCACGCCCCACTTTGTTCATACAACGAGTCCCTTGGAGGTGGTGACTTCCGGGATTGATGACGCACAGTGACAAACCTTGATGCTTGACCAATCATTTTTTTAGTTTTTTCAGTGGGCGGGGCTTATGATCATTTTCTAATGTAAATGATTAGTGAAAAGAGATTTTTGTACAAACAGACACTGATGATACAATAGAGTCCAACATCTATTTAATACACACTTAAACTTAACATATAAGGTGACCTTTAAGAACCAGTTGAAATGATCCATCTTTACTCCAGTGCTTTCTGATAATATTCTTAACTCAAATATAGTCAGTGTGTGTCAAAGCTTACTTTAAACTGTACCGTTTTGATTTTAAACATTTTCTTTCCTATTCCAGTTTTTATTAACTGTCCCTGAATCTTTGATTACAAAAAATATTTTTGATTCACCAAAGTAACTACATATCAAACTAGTTAGCACAAAGGCTAACACAGAGCATCTGGAAAATAACAAATGAATGTGGAAACTCACCCGAGCCCACTATCTTACTTCAGTCACTATCTTTTCACTCTCGTTTCCACTTGAACGGACATTTTCAGTGGAAAAATAACGCCACTGCTTCTTGAAGCTTCATCGAACCATCACTATCTCTCGCGCCTCTAGATTGACTTGACCTAAAATTAAAATCTGGGATCGAAACGCTAAAAACTTTTGCCGTTGAACAATATCCGTCACAACTTTCTGTTCAAACTTTTCTTTCTAATTGAAGAATTTGGTTTCCATGAATTATTAACCAGCATTAAAGTAAAAGCCCAGTAGTAAATAAGTGTATTGATCACAACCATTATCAGTCTTATCCGTGTGACCTGGCACTGTATATAATGGCCAGGAGTCTGGGAGTTTACGCGAGTGTGTTGTTGCTGCGCATTCTTCAGTCCGATCAATTCATGTCTTCACTCCAATCAATGTGCGCTGATGAGTTTTGGATGAATGACTCTCTCAGGACTTTGGGAGTCACTCTCCTTTAGACGGAAGACGTCAAAGCCAACTGTCTGTACTTCAGCAGGGGGACACGTAACCAGTCCTTAATGTCCTTACAACGACTGGCAATGATGCAACACCAGGACGGGATAATCACATCCTGGGTCTGAGTGTCAGTGACCATCTCTAAAGATATATTCAGTGTATATGAATGGAGGAAATAAGTATTAGGTCCCCAATTGATTTTGTAAGTTTGCCCACTGACACAATACTTTAAATGGCAGGTTCATTTTAACAGTGAGAGACAAAATATTTTGCTTTAAGAAAGTACTACTAATCTCAACATGTTACCTGTATAAAAGTTACCTGTCCAGAGAAGCAATTAATCAGCCACAGACCTCTCCAACATGGGCAAGATCCATCCATCCATCCATCCATCCATCCATCCATCCATCCATCCATCCATCCATCCATCCATCCATCCATCCATCCATCCATCCATCCATCCATCCATCCATCCATCCATCCATCCATCCAGTTATCCATCCATCCATCCATCCATCCATCCATCCATCCATCCATCCATCCATCCATCCATCCATCCATCCATCCATCCATCCATCCATCCATCCATCCATCCATCCATCCATCCATCCATCCATCCATCCATCCATCCATCCTTCCATCCTTCCATCCATCCATCCATCCATCCATCCATCCATCCATCCATCCATCCATCCATCCATCCATCCATCCATCCATCCATCCATCCATCCATCCATCCATCCATCCATCCATCCATCCATCCATCCATCTAGTTATCTATCCATCTATCTATATCAAGGCAGCCAAGAAAACTTTGGTAACACACTACACCGTAATGGATTCAAATCCTGCAGTGCCCTTGAGGTCCCCCTCCTTAAGAAGGCACATGTTTAGGCCCGTCTGAAGTTTGCCAGTGAACACCTGAATGATTCAGAGAACGATTGGAAGTATGGGATGTGGTCAGATGAGAGCGAAATCAAGCTCTTTGGTATCAATTTGACTTGTTTAGAGCAAGGGGAATTATGACTATGACACCAACAACGTCCTTCAACGCATCGAGGGAAGGATGGATGTGGGCTTGTGACCGTGAGATTCTCTCAGCAAGGACACTTCAAATGGGTCATGGATGGGTCTTCCAACATGACAATAACACAATGAAACATAGAGCCAAGGCAACAATGGAGGGGCTCTAAAGAAGCACATTAAGGTCATGGAAACGTTTGCAAACCTGGTAATCAACTACAATAAACGTCTGACCTCAGTACTTGCCAACAAGAGTTTCTCCACCAAGTACTTAGTAATGTTTTGATAGGAGACCAAGTGCTTAATTCACTCAATTACATGTTTAAAAAGTATTCGGTCGCTCACTGTTAAACTAACTTATTTATTTCTCTTTAATATATATATATATATATATATATATATATATATATATATATATATATATATATATATATATATATATATAAAAAAACGATAATTAAGTTAGTTAATCAAACCTTCAGTAATACAATTTTTATTATTTTCCAATTTAAAAGCCTGATTTTTTTCTTTGCAAAATTAAAATTAATTATATTTAATCCAGGTTATTCATGAATCAGCATAACACTTTTAATTTATAGAATTAAATGATCTTATTGTATAATTTCTATTACTTTATATATGTTGGTATATTGTATTGAGATAAATTGTTTCGCAAAAATGTTTCAATATAATAATTAAAATAAAATAAATCATAAAATATCAATTTTGAAAAGACATTTTAAGTATTACATCTTTAAAAACCAAACATTTTAGTGTTGAACATAATAGGGTAATTTAACTACAGTTTTTGAAAGAGGATGATGAAGGATGACTTGTTTTTTGTTTTTTTTGCATCCACTTAATATTTGAACTGGATATGATTTGCTTCAAAAGCTCCCAGTTCACAGACGCAGATCAAATGAAAAGTATAGGTAGTTCTTGATCTGAAGAAGAGCTCCAAGAAGCAATTAGAGTTTTAAGAACACAGCTATAGATTCTCCAGCAGGATATAAGCTGAGTCTGTAAAGCTGAGATGAAGATAAGAGAAGCAAAGAGCAGCTGATGGATGTGAGGTCATAAATAAATAACAAGCAAGTGTCTCTGAATGAATAATCAATAGAGAAAACATGGAATCAAAACTCCACCAATGTGTTTTATTATCAGATGATTCACTGTTGAATACAATCTTTTTTCGCCCCACAAAACAAATGTCAATTGATCGAATTTAATCAACATAGATTCATCTCCCACACATGGTCGTACACCATGACCATGAACACGCCATGAGTCGACTTTTGCAAACATCCACTGGCTCCTGGTTCAGCAACGAATCCAATTTATGAATCCACCTCTTCACTCACGAAGCCACCACAAACAGACGCCTTCACTGACCACGCCTGCGCTCCCGTGTGCGAAGTTACTCACACACACTTTGAGCCTACATTTCCAGTGAACTAAAAATGCCTCGACTCCTGTCCACACCAAGTTGACACCCAAACACTACAGATACGGAACTGATACAGATTGTTGCTGATTTTTATTTTCTTCCCTTGCAACTCCAACACACACAAAACTGTGTTCAACTCTTGTGTTATCTAAGGATCAAGATGACCATAAGGCCCGAAAACAAATGTGTTTGTGGTATCCCTTGTGTTGTCTTTGGGTCAAGATGAACAAACACATGGGTTTTAGGGCCTTCGGGTCACCTTGACCCGGAGATAACACAAGGGTTAAAAAGTCACTTCTCTCTACTAGTCGATAGATTTCTAAAAATATTCAAAAATTCGTACGGCATTGAGTCAATTAATTTGTATTTTAAGGAGTGAAAAAGACGAGTATATCTGCTCAATGGTAAACATTGTGTCATACATCATTGAAATTTATATATATATTAAAAAAAGTAAAGTGGATTAAAGAACATATGACCGTGATATAACACAAAGAAATATGAGGCAAACTTTTAACGAGTTAAAAATAAAATAACTCGCTCATAATTAAATGACACAACCCATCCCCTCATTCTCAAATCTATTGAATGAATCATGTATGAAGCACAGAGCGCTGCATACATGATTTCTAAGTCTTTTTCAAGATCAGCGAAGACCATAATCTTCTCTCTTCTCATCTTATATCACTCAGTCTCTTTCAACTGCGTAACTAGGTGAGTCACGGGTGTCTAAACCACGGCCTGTGAGCGTATGTTCAAGTTTGTGTTACCCTTTAATGTCCAAGAATATCGTGAGCTAAATATATTGTATTGAATTGTATCGTGAGCTAAATATATCGTGAGCTAAATATATCGTATTGAATAGTATCGTTAGCTAAATATATTGTATTGAATAGTATCGTGAGCTAAATATATCGTATTGAATTGTATCGTGAGCTAAATATATCGTATTGAATTGTATCGTGAGCTAAATATATCGTGAGCTAAATATATTGTATTGAATTGTATCATGAGCTAAATATATCGTGAGCTAAATATATTGTATTGAATTGTATCGAGAGCTAAATATATTGTGAGCTAAATATATCGTATTGAATTGTATCGTGAGTTAAATATATTGTGAGCTAAATATATCGTATTGAATTGTATCGTGAGCTAAATATATTGTGAGCTAAATATATCGTATTGAATTGTATCGTGAGCTAAATATATCGTGAGCTAAATATATCGTATTGAATTGTATCGTGAGTTAAATATATCGTGAGCTAAATATATCGTATTGAATTGTATCGTGAGTTAAATATATCGTGACCTAAATATATTGTATTGAATTGTATCGTGAGCTAGATATATCATGAGCTAAATATATCGTATTGAATTGTATCGTGAGCTAAATATATCGTGAGCTAAATATATCGTATTGAATTGTATCGTGAGCTAAATATATCGTATTGAATTGTATCGTGAGCTAAATATATCGTGAGCTAAATATATCGTATTGAATTGTATCGTGAGTTAAATATATCGTGAGCTAAATATATCGTATTGAATTGTATCGTGAGCTAAATATATCGTGAGCTAAATATATCGTATTGAATTGTATCGTGAGCTAAATATATCGTGAGCTAAATATATCGTATTGAATTGTATCGTGAGTTAAATATATTGTGAGCTAAATATATCGTATTGAATTGTATCGTGAGCTAAATATATTGTGAGCTAAATATATTGTATTGAATTGTATCGTGAGCTAAATATATCATGAGCTAAATATATCGTATTGAATTGTATCGTGAGCTAAATATATCGTGAGCTAAATATATAGTATTGAATTGTATCGTGAGCTAAATATATCGTATTGAATTGTATCGTGAGCTAAATATATCGTATTGAATTGTATCGTGAGTTAAATATATCGTGAGCTAAATATATCGTATTGAATTGTATAGTGAGTTAAATATATCGTGAGCTAAATATATTGTATTGAATTGTATTGTGAGCTAAATATATCATGAGCTAAATATATCTATTGAATTGTATTGTGAGCTAAATATATCGTGAGCTAAATATATCGTATTGAATTGTATCGTGAGCTAAATATATCGTATTGAATTGTATCAAGAGTTAAATATATCGTGAGCTAAATATATTGTATTGAATTGTATCGTGAGCTAAATATATCGTGAGCTAAATATATCGTATTGAATTGTATCGTGAGCTAAATATATTGTGAGCTAAATATATCGTATTGAATTGTATCGTGAGCTAAATATATCGTGAGCTAAATATATTGTATTGAATTGTATCGTGAGCTAAATATATCGTGAGCTAAATATATCGTATTGAATTGTATCGTGAGCTAAATATATCGTGAGCTAAATATATCGTATTGAATTGTATCGTGAGTTAAATATATCGTGAGCTAAATATATCGTATTGAATTGTATCGTGAGTTAAATATATCGTGAGCTAAATATATCATATTGAATTGTATCATGAGCTAAATATATCGTGAGCTAAATATATCGTATTGAATTGTATCGTGAGCTAAATATATCGTGAGCTAAATATATAGTATTGAATTGTATCGTGAGCTAAATATATCGTGAGCTAAATATATAGTATTGAATTGTATCGTGAGTTAAATATATCGTGAGCTAAATATATCATATTGAATTGTATCATGAGCTAAATATATCGTGAGCTAAATATATCGTATTGAATTGTATCGTGAGCTAAATATATCGTGAGCTAAATATATCGTATTGAATTGTATCGTGAGTTAAATATATCGTGAGCTAAATATATCATATTGAATTGTATCGTGAGCTAAATATATCGTGAGCTAAATATATCATTTTGAATTGTATCGTGAGCTAAATATATTGTGAGCTTAATATATCGTATTGAATTGTATCGTGAGCTAAATATATCGTATTGAATTGTATCGTGAGTTAACTATATCGTGAGCTAAATATATCGTATTGAATTGTATCGTGAGCTAAATATATCGTGAGCTAAATATATCGTATTGAATTGTATCGTGAGTTAAATATATCGTGAGCTAAATATATTGTATTGAATTGTATCGTGAGCTAAATATATTGTATTGAATTGTATCGTGAGCTAAATATATCGTGAGCTAAATAAATCATGCTAAATATATCGTATTGAATTGTATCGTGAGCTAAATATATCATGAGCTAAATATATCGTATTGAATTGTATCGTGAGCTAAATATGTTGTATTGAATTGTATCGTGAGCTAAATATATCGTGAGCTAAATATATCGTATTGAATTGTATCGTGAGCTAAATATATCGTGAGCTAAATATATCGTATTGAATTGTATCGTGAGCTAAATATATCGTGAGCTAAATATATCGTATTGAATTGTATCGTGAGTTAAATATATCGTATTGAATTGTATTGTGAGCTAAATATATCGTATTGAATTGTATCGTGAGCTAAATATATCGTATTGAATTGTATCGTGAGCTAAATATATCGTGAGCTAAATATGTTGTATTGAATTGTATCGTAAGCTAAATATGTTGTATTGAATTGTATCATTATTATTATTATAGTATCAATCTTTATTTACCTGCATTTGATTGATTTGCAATAGCAGTGCGTTAGAATGAGTTTACCTCACATCTGGTGAGTGACCCAGTCCTTGATGTTTTTTCTTCACGTAAAGCTCCGGTAAAAAAAAAGTTTTGGACCTTCCCGAGTGAGAAGGATGAACCAAACTCATGTTGGCCACAACCAAAATAAGAATAAATATTGTTGGACGACTTGACACTGTTCAACCAACAATGTTTATTTATACTTTATTGTATCTTTATGATTATATTTCTCTTCTAGATTATATATATATAAATGTTATGATTCCAACATTGACACTTAATACATTGAAAATGAATGTACTTATTACTTCTACTGATTTACTGAATTCTTTTTTTTTCAAATTTTATTCCTGACAAAAACACATTCTACATTTCTGTCCGAACATATATTTCCCACTAAGCTCAATTTCATCAAAGCAATTCTGAGGAGGGTTCCAGGTCCTTGAAGCTTTAAATCTCTTGCAAAAACCAGTCAAACCAAAATGTTCCTGACATTGGATAATGCTCTGCATCCATCAATTAATTGAAATTCTTTGTCAATTTCACCAATAAATTGCCAATTTGGTTATTATGAAATAATGTAAAGCAAAATGTAATTTTTGGAGGACAAAAGAGAAGCTTTGATTTGATTTGTATTCACACATATGAACATTTTATCCACGATTAAAATCAAAGAAAAAACTATTTTTTATTAAATTTTAAGAAGAACATTGTCAGTGTCTACCCAACCATTGTGTCTGCATCTGTGAACTGGGCGAGCTCGCTTTTAAAGCAGAGTTCAATCCAGTTCAAGTATTAAGTGGATGCAAGAAAAAAAAGGCTGACAATAGAAATCCACTGACAGTGGTTTTGAACACATATATTTTTCTTTCCAATAGAGACAGAAAAAGAAACATTGTCGTCAAAAACCTGTCGGTAAAAGGAGTAAATTACAGGAAGAATCCACGCTATGAGGAGTGAGGAGAGTGCAGGGTAAGAGCCGATGAACGCTCGTCGTAACAGGGTTTGTTACAGTAGTAGGAGGACGGAGTAGAAAAGACTATATAATTAACAGAACAGTTTACAGAGAAACAGCCACGGTTTCCAAGTGAGCGAGTGAAATGGAGTAATGGAAGGAGTGGTTGATGACAATGTTGAGAACGTCTGAGCTCAGGACAGAAGGTGAAGTGGAGAGTCGAAGGAAAGAGTATATTGCAGACTATAAGTGTAGCAAGAAAAAGCCTGTGAGAAAAGAGAGGTCGAGACGCAGGAGGGAATTAAGATCATGGCGATGAGGGAGGAGGAGAAAAATGTCAGTCAAAATGCGGTAAATATTTAAAGCCTTTAAAATATCATTAATTAGTTGATCATGATATAAGATGTTAAACATACGTCTGATGGTTTGTCCTGATGTTATCAGCATTCACTTCCTGTTTAAATTGCGACCTTTGACTGGAAGCATCAGGTTGAAACTGAGTATTTTTAGTTTGTATTTATTTATATAAATTCATAATTGGGGAAAAATAGTTATTATAGCAGATTTAATATGTATATTTACAATATATATACTGTATATTTGGGTTATTTTGCTTCATTTTTATTACTTAATGTAATTATTTTCCTTAATATTTTTTTGATGGCTTGATGGCCCTTCAAAACAGCCATTGTATTAATTGTGGCCCCTAAAGAAAGTTAAATTACCCACTGCTCCCCTAGATTTATTGTTTTTTCGTACTTTTGTTTTTTTTGTTTTAATATTTTGTTCCAAACATCATATCTTAAGCACACGTATGCCGTGACAAAAAAAGACTGTCTGAAAGCTTTTATTTTATTTTAAAGATGCTTTGTTTTTGGTCAATTAAAAAATATATATGTATATATATATACTGTATATTTTAAATTGTGAAAATGGGTAAAACACAAACTCTATAGACTACAAACTTGCTGAGAAAGTCTAGGACTGCTGCTGACTCAGCATTATTGTAAAATGTATTTTTCATACACTCATTAAAACATACCGTGGTGCAAGAAAGGTTGGGGCCCCCCGGCTGTAGCAAATACTTTATAGACGCGACCAGATTTGGACTATTCATATAAACAAGTTTAGGGAACAAATATATGGCAGGTGGGGGGGGTGCAAAAATATTGATAATATTTAAATATAGTTAAATACCGCTTTGTTTACAATACTGTATCGATATTCAACAGCATTTTATTGATAAACAAGTTTTTAACTCATTTTGTATTTAAATGTTGTTGTTTTTTTGGTTTAAAAATCATATTTCAATCATACACACATATGGTTAAACAACAAATATATATGGAGTTAATTTTTGCAGTGAAATACCGGCAGCTAGATGGAAGCAGACATCCTCCTCAGCTAAAAGAACAACGTATTCCCGGTGATATCTGAGGATGGGTGGATACAGTCGACTCCAGCAGCTTTTGAAGGTGATATTTGGACATATTTTGGTTTTAAAACTGAGAAGAAAACTGGGTCGAGAGTCATGCGGCCATTGTGTTATTATTGTTTTTGTGTTGTTTTGTGGTAAAATTTGTGTTTTCTCAAGACATTTTCGCCGGTATCTGGTCCATTTACGTCAGTCACTGACATAGCGTCCATTAAACGTCGTCCACGTCACTAAGATGGCTGAAGTTTAGGGTGGAAAGTGTGCATCGATCGATACTCAATTTTTTGGGACATTTGAGCGTGCATAGCCCCACACTAAAATTTTCACACACTGTTCATTGTGAACGCACTTGTGTACTCCAAATATCAAGTGAAAGGGCGCGATTTGGGACCAGAGGTATTTTCTTCTGTTGCATGTGTGAAAGAGGTATGTAAGGATTAAGATAAGATTGTATCCGTGTCAGGAAATGGACTAAAAAGATTAAACTTTGACTTTGACGGTAAAAAAATATCTGAAGCTTGTAAACTGTTATAAAGAAATAACAGCGAACTAACAGCTTTGTGCCTCAGACAGGATTCAGACTCTGATGCTGGTCTTCCTATACAATAAAAATGTGTCTTTAAACCAAAATGTTTTCCAGATCTTGGTTCAAAGACACTAAACACTTGAAACGATAATGAGATTTCTCATCATTGCATTAAGTCAGATTCTAACCTGACATCAGAATGAACAAATAATAAACAGAAAGTCTCTAAAGTCTTTGACAGACTTTTCACCCCCGCAACATTTATGACAGGTGAGACGAAGGAAGGGAGTTACAGAGATGACATCACTATTTAAGAAAAGGAAAATGACAGTTGAAAGCGAGAAGAAAAAACAGTTGAACATCTGTGGACAATTATTTGCAGGAACGGAGACAGGTAGAGAAGATGAAAGCCAAAGGTTAACAAGACAGACAGAAGCTCCAGGATGACCTCCTTGATCAATTTAATTGCCGTCGTTGTTCTGCCATCTGTGTGACGTGCGAACAAAAGAAACTTCACTTAACCCATCACTGAGAAAAACGACTGCACATTTGTAGTTTTAGAACTCATTTGAGTCATTTGAAGCCAAGACGGCGTAAACATCGCGTTCACGTAAGCATGTCGACGATAACGATGGTCTGATCTTAAAGGTTCTTTGTCATATGCTTTTATTTGATTAGAACACTGTGTATATAGTGAAACGACTATAAATAATACAAATTAAAGTATCATTTTAACCATTTTTTATTGATGAATGTTTTGAATTTCTTAACTGTTCATTATTTTAACGATGTTCTATATCAAATAAAAGAAACTGAAACATTAGATGATTTAAAATATATTCTAAAAAGAAGTTTAACTAGTTCTTGACGAGGTAAAAAGAATAATGGATCTTTACTTAAGGAGCATTAAAGGGATGGTTCACCCAAAATGTACTACAACAGAGGTACGTCGGGTTAATGTGTGCGAGCTCTGGAAGCGCCCACGAGTAAAAAATGATTTTTGGGTGAAGTATACTTTACTCAAACATGTATTTCATGTTGCAACACGTAGTTTTCAGACATAAGCATTTATATTTACCAGAATTATGTATCGTTTAAACTGAAAAACCTGCTGTAAAAACGAAACTCTCACAGAGAAACTTAGTTGTTTTTTTTTTCTTCTGCTGCAATAAAGTTTGATGAGAAGAACATTAATAAGAAAATTAGACCGAAAAAGTCAAAACCATCTTTTTCATCAGCAACTGCTGCCGGAGAACCCTGCGTGGGAGGATGTAAGCATAATAGCGGCTTTTAAAGTTGAACAAAATTGGACTTGACACTTCAAGCATCGGAGTCTAAACTCATTTAAAGCTGGATAATGAGCACGCAGGACTCGGTATTATCGGCCAAGCTTGGATTAAATATTCAAAGCTTATATTTAAGAAAATACAGATCTAATGAAGACAGAAATACAGTTTAAGAAAATCCACTCTTTTGCTTAATCCTGCTGTATCCAGTGAAATGCTGAGCAAGGAAACCAATTCTCAGACCAACATTGCATATATAAACACATTTTCTTTGGGAGATAAACAATGTTTTTGTTATAGTGAGAGAGAGGACGAGGTGACACGGCTCGTGCAGTGGCGTGTTATATTGTAATAATTGTAATGTGCTTCTTTGTGCAACTTTGTTTCTGCAAAAAACCTTCATAAGGAAAAAAGAAGGATTAAACATTATCCTTCTTTAGTACAATAGCAATGGAACAGCTTTGAAATGAGCAAAGAAATAAAAAGATACTACTTTTATATTTTATTGGGTATTGTTTTGATTGCTCTTCAAATAGTACTTACTGACTTACTTGCTTTATCAATTAGCATAGCATTAGCATTTTGAACAATGGTAGCTACTAGCTTATCTGAATAGAAATTTGAATGGATTCCTACCATGTGACGAACGACAACAAAATGTTGTCAAATTGTCCTGCAATGTCGAGAAGGAAGTCAGTCAAGACTTGAATAATTCAAAAACAGGAATCTCAATCTTTTTACAAAGATAATTAAATTACAATGTTCTTTTTTATAACGTTGCCTTCCTTTCAGCTCATTTTCCTGTAAACTCCACTCATTTTCTACTCACCCTCATGTCGACTGAGGGTTGAGATTCTACAGTTAATTGTAATTTTCATTGCTCAAAAACTCCCTCCAAAAAGACACTTAAAAACATCCTCCGCTCGTCTGTGATGTTCCTTCCTGTTGTCACACCTCGACCAGAGGAATTTTAAGTTGTTTACCCGGAGAACTTCCTCTCTGTGTAGCATGTTAATCATACAAACTTCTGCTATAAAAACAAGCTTAAACTATAGTCTTGTTTAAGTTTTTCTAGAACAAATTCCTCATGTCTAGGCTTCAATACAAAATGGACGACCAGTATGGAGGTATTCAGATGTTTTAAGTGTCTTTTTTGATGAAAATATTTTTTGATGAGATTTTTAGAAATATTTGCTGCGTGACAGTAGATTCACATTTTTATATACAATTAAAAAAATGAACAGATTACTCTGAAAATAATCCCAACCCTTAGTTGACATGAAGGTGAGTAGAAATGGAGTCTAATGCCAAGAAGCCACTGAAGATTACAGAGATCTTACTTGATGCTGGGTTGAAGGGGAGAAGAGGGAAATCTTTATAATAATAAATACAAAGAGGGAAAAGTTTATTTCATAGTTCCCCGCCAGTGTGTACTCAAACCTCTGAACACGAGGTTGTTACACTGACCCAAATACCTCAGTGAAAGTAAAGTCTGTTTCAGCACTTTTACGCAATTACCAGCCTTACTTATTATTCCTTGCTCGTGGAACTGGGCACCGTTTCGTTGAATAAATAAAGACCATAGGGGCTAAAATTAATTTTCGTCTCCGTGACCATCATTAGCAGGCCGACGCGGGCCGGTCTCAGGTGGGAAAGTAACTGCCTGAATACGAAGCTGAGAAGTTCAGAGAAAGAAAGTCCGTGCTCAGCAAATTCCTCCCTGTGGATAAATAAGGATAAGGAAGGAACAAAAGACAAGTCGGAGCAAAGCCGAGATAAAACAACCACTTTCTTGGCAACCGATCGTATCTTACTTCCCATGAATTTAATTGCTCTTAATTAAAGTCACTGCAACATTTTGAGTGAAGCTCAAACGCATCCTTTGATTTAAGCTGATGCTGATGAGATGCGTTTCATCTGCAGAAGCGACATGTCTAACAATTTGTTATTGTTACGCGTCCTCATTATTTGACACCAAATCTTCTGGATTCCAAAAGAGATCAAAGGAAAGGCTATTTGCAGGACGGACAGGCAACACGAGCTCAATGCTCATCGATTAACTAATCAAAACTCTCAAAGTAGCAAATCTCCGTGAAGGAATATATACCATCACAGCAGTTTATGTATATATATATATATATATATATATAGTCTCAAACACCGAACTCAAAGTTGATAAGTTCGCTTCCAAGTTGCACTATGGGATAACCTGAGATATCATAATGTTGCCTTATAGGCCCCCCTGAGAACTAAATACATATTCATATTTTAATGTAATATTTATATTATTTTTATATACTGTACTTTTAATAAATCGTGATACCAGTCTATACTGATAACGTGACATGTGCTGTGTCTCAAATCGCATACTTACGCACTAAAAAATAGTATTTTTAGTGCGTAAGTACGTCTCAATTCTTCACACTCAATTGTCATTAAAGCCCACAAAACTGAGTATGGATCGATGGACACTAACCACCCTAAACGGCCGCCATCTTAATGACGTTTTAAACGGAAGTTACGTCATATATATATACAGTATATATATATATATACAGTGTATATATATTCATATACTTACAGGTGTATTTTCAGCAGCAGTAGAAGGATAAACACGTCTTCGGTGCTGATACCAGCTTAAATATCTCTCTAATATTTCGATACTCATATTTTTTCTTTATTTCTTTTTCCAAACTTGCAAAACGTGCTGCCAGCAGGTGGCGATAGTGTTCAAACAGCTGGTTGCAACATCGTTAAATAGAAGTAGAAGAAGAAGCTGTCACCTCAATTCCTGTTAGTGTGTAGCAGCAGAGTTTGATTTGAGACATACTATCTGTGGAGAATTTGCGTAGTAGTTAGTACGTACACTATCCTAAAGCATACTAACTTCTAGTATACTAAGAGAAGTATGTGATTTGAGACACAGCAATGTACTAGAACGTGTTTCAGCTGGGACCCATTTCACTGCCGCGCACAACAGGTCGGCAAGATAAAAACAAAATAAAAACCGAAGCACGCGTTGTTAAGGGAATTATATCCAGAAGAGGAGCCACGTTTTTTTTGGAGGTTCGTCGACTTCAACCTTTTGGACACGGAAAAACAAAACTTTTGCTAATGTTACTAATTCATGTGCAGTGTCTCAAATCACATACTTCTCTTAGTATACTAGAAGTTAGTATGCATCAGTTTAGTGTACGTACTAACTAGTACGCAAATTCTCCACAGATAGTATGTCTCAAATCAAACTCTGCTGCTACACACTAACAGGAAATGACACGACAGCTTCTTCTACTACTATTTAACAGTGCTTGCAACCAGCTGTAGGAACACTAGCGACACCTGCTGGCAGCACTTTTAGCAAGTTTGGATCAAAAATATATAAAACGAAATTTTAGCGAGATATTTACGCCGGTATCAGCACCGAAGAAGTCTCATCCTTCTACTGCTGGCTGAAAATGCACCTGTAAGTATATGCATATATATATATACATACAGTAAATGACGTAACTTCATTTACAACGTCAACGTCACTAAGACAGAGCCGTTTAGGGTAGAAAGTGTACATCGATCGATCCATACTCAGTTTTGTGGGCGTTTTATTACGCCAATTTAGTGTCCATTGGGCACTACATTTCGCATACTAAGAATTGAGACGCACTTATGCACTAAAAATACTAAGTTTAAGTACGCAAGTATGCGATTTGAGACACAGAGATGGTCTGATGAAGCTTCATGAAGCTGTGTCAATTCTTTCAGAGTCCACTAGATGGCGGTCTCTGCAGTATTTTCGACAACATGACACCGTTTCATGAACGTTCTCCAGCTCATCACTTGCTAATGTTGGTGACACAACACTATTTGCTTCACCACCTGAGCCGAAAACGCCGTCCTGTAAGTAAGAAGAATGTAAGAAACCGATCTGCAAGCTTCACACCCATAACTCCGTCTGCAGTGAGAAGTCGCAACGATCCTTGTCAGGGACGTTATTCCCGTTGAAACTGTTACTTCTGAATAACACAAGTTGTACATTATAGATACTCATTGAACACTTGGTGAAATTTAATGAGAACCTTCAGGGACAAATTTACTTGGTTGTTGTGCAATGTTTTGTTTTTGCAAAATAACGATTTTCATGCTTTACATAGAGGTTAAATTATGTTTCGAGCAATTCATATTTGTAATAAATAGTTCGACTGATCATTATCAATTTAAGGATTAGTTATTTTTGGCTGATATGTGGTGAAACATGACAGTAAAATAGGTGATTTGAAGAGAAACTAATGTGTAGATTTCATCAGTGTGTGTCGGTGCTAAAATCTTTCATTGAAATATTTACACTAGAAAATGTGCTTAAGCCCCGCCCTCTAAAAAAACGCTTTGTGGAATCGTTGTATAAACAAAGCGGGGCGTGATAACACCTGGCTGGAATTATGTCATAATGGCTCTCGTAACCTCTTGTTCGCCGAGATTTCAGATGGGGGAGAGGAAGACTTCAACATTTCGAACATGTGAGTGAGTCAGTAGTTTTGCCTTTCAAAGAAAATCTACTGCATGTTCTTTCTAAAAGAAAATGTGTGTAAAACAAACATTATCAAATACGGAAATGCATTGTACAGAAGATCTGTCAATCGATTTTCTTGTCTTCAATGTAAAATAAAGTTCAGTTGCCAAATCAGCAAAGAAAAAGAGGTGCATTTTGAAGTGTTTCAATTCATCTCATGAAAACTTATTCTCATTCTCAAAATATATACAATCTCTCTCCACACCCAGCTCAGCCGCACAGTGAAATGATCGAGTACACACGATAATATCCATGGTAACCGTCAGCTGCCATGAAACTGTATTCGGTTCGTCGGTAATTAAAGCTGGACTTCAACACATCTCCTCTTTTTGGCATTCGAGTACAACATAGCTTACTAAACGTTGCGTTGTCTCTGGGTCGAGGTGACAAGGTAGCTTGAAAAAAAACAAATGTGTTTGAGGTATCTCTTGTGTTGTCCCTGGGTCAAGGTGAACGACCTCCCTGGCTTCCATAAATACATGGTCAGGGGTGGAGGTCGTTCACCTTGACCCAGAAACAACACAATCGTTAAGTTAATGAGTGATTTTCTCTGACATGGCCGGTGTGACAGACCCTCATAAATATATCATTTTCTCATTATTTTTTTTTAACATCAACACTAGAAGATTCATTTTTAATGAGTTACTCCTGAGGTCATGAGGATCTGATCACCCGGTTATTAGTGGTGCAATAGTACCGAACGTTTTACAAAGAACAGGCCTGGAGAAATAGTAGAAAATCCATTGTTTTACTGTACGTTTCTTCTCTGGGGGGGATGTAGAATTTTCAACTTTCTTTGAGGCTTCAGAAAACAACATTTTCAACATTTAGGCAACATTTTTTTGCGTTCACATCATCGGCCTCATATTAAACAATGGTTTAAAGACTAAATATATTATTTTCTCATTATTTTTTTTAACATCATCACTAGTAGGTTCATTTTAAACGAGTTATTCCTGAGGTCATGAGGATCTGATCACCTGGTTATTAGTGGTGCAATAGTACCGAACGTTTAATAAAGAACAGGCCTGGAGAAATAGTAGAAAATCCATTGTTTTACTGCAAGTTTCTTCACTGGGGGGGGGTTCTCATTCTTCCCTTCTTCTGAGAGGTTCCAGATAAGGTAAGGAGCAGGGAGCTGACAAAATGAGGAAGCGGGTGCAGCTGACAGGGAGTGGATAGGATGACTGTGCTGGTTTTTGGCAGCTACATTGTTTGCTGTAGCAGAGTCATTAAAAGTGGGTGACTCACCCGGCTTCATGTGGGAGTCCAATACACCAGAAAGACTTTTTTTTCACCCCTTCATGAGACTGAGACTCATATCCTGCCCATATTTCCCTTTTTTTTTCACCCCCATTTACTGCCTCTTGTTTTCTGAACCTTGGCGACTCAAAGTAGGACTGCTATGCAGAAAAAGAAAAGTTGTGAGACGTAAAGGACATTTGTGTGTGTGGTTAACCGGAAATCAAAACTGTCTCCAACAGTCACTCGAGTGAAGAAGTAAAGGCAGGAAAGGCAGAACTGTGGAACAAGTCAAAGAGGAAAACAAAGACTCTTAAAGGCTTATCTCTCGAAATGCAAGTTATCAAATGAGAAGGGATAGAATAAAATCCCTCTGAGCATACGTACAAACTGTTCAATGAATATCTGGGGGAAAAAAATGTTGTCTTGGAATGAAATCGGGACTCAGTTGGTTGCTGAGTTACAAATATATATTTGATTTTCATCTGTTGGCTGCTGAGTTACAAATATACATTTTATTTATTTTCTGTTTGTTGCAGAGTTACAAATAAATATTTTATTTTCTTCTGTTTGTTGCCGAGCTACAAATAAATAGTTTATTTTCTTCTTTTGTGATCGCCTCACAGAAAGAGGTTGCCGGTTCACTTCTAGGTCCGGAGGGAGCGAATGTTTGGAGTTAGTATGTTTTCCGGGCACTCGAGTTTCCTACCACAGTCCAAAATCATACAGAGGTTGATTGTCCATAGGTACGAATGTGTGTGTGAATGTCTGTGTCTTTGTGTGTCCTGCTACAGACTGGCGTCCTGTCCAGGGTGTCCCCTGCCTCTCGCCGAAGAAACTGGGATAGACTCCAGTCGAGTCTAGGCGTCGAGTCTAAATATTTATTTACAATAGTGACAGACATTATTCGAATGCCTTCCTGAAGCTACACAAACTCGACACATGCTCAGAGCAGCAAGATGAGAGCTACAGAAATAAAAATCGATAAATGCCGAATTCCTGTGATTTTCACACTGCTCACGTACTACAAACGACAAAAGTGAGTTCGAAAGTTAATCTCTGCTCTGCGACATGAAGAATGTGATGTATTTTTCACAATAAGTTCAAAACCGATTGTTATACTTCACGTTGTTTTTTTCTAGTGCTGTCCAAGGTCCTGAAATGTGGTTTATCGAGGCTTCTCTTCAATGTCTTCCTACATTAAATCAACATGATAAATCCCCCCTGGTATTCATAGCAAGTATCTTAAAACACTAACATGAAGTAAAGATTCCTAGAAATAACCCTCAAATACCAAGAGAACGGAAATAAATGTTGTAATATTACAGTACGAGAGAGTTCTAATGTACCTCAGCAGACGTTCACTTTAGACTCCCACGCCGCCCGTTACAGTAAAAAGTATACTCCACTATCTCTAATACCACACTCCTCACAGTGGCTCAAACACGTTCTAACACTTGGGACGTCCATTGGCACATTACAAGGAGGCAGCTCCTCTTTTAGCTGCCGACAATGATATGCCATTTTTACTCCGTCTAATCTGGTTAGGCACGTCACGGCTGAGGTTTCCCGCAGCGCAAACAACAAGCTTTAATGGCCGTATGAAGTTCTCACCGTGACAAGGATTAAGGGTTTTTAACCAGTGATGGGATTACGGGTGCCCGAGAATGTCGCCCTCACTGATGATACAAAAGCCAGTGGGGTTTATTTCCTTCACTGTGTGTAATTGAATCCTGAGATATTACTTGTAAACCTTGAAACATCTTTATTAAGTCCATATCTTCTTTTACCCCTTGTTCCTGCAGGAATCCCAGGGTGTTTTTGGTATACAGTAACTGTGAAGTCGGCAACTGAAACGTGGGTTTGAGGCAAATTTGTTGGTCTCGACCATTTTGGACGAGAACAGTTCTGTATTAATGATGCCGTTTCTTTGAGGTATTCCAGTTTTATAGTTTTAATGAGCACTACCGCGCCGTCCCCACCAGCAAACATTGAGAGCAGGAGTGCTAAATAACGACGACTGCGCACAGAGGTCGTCGCTTGAAGCTGCTCGGGATGTTTTATTGCGGTCTTAACGGGCCTGTCAAAGTTATGGGCTGAAAGGAAAGTTATTTATTACCAAATCTTCTAACTTCGATTTTCAGCCGCCCGACGTTCTTAATGAACAAGGACTCCTTTGCCCGACTGCTCCGGGTGCACAATTTGAATCTCCAGAGAATCTTTTGTGCTCCAACTTCCCTTTATCTTCCACATTAGTGGCGGCTTATCACCATCAGTGGGTGGATGTTTAAGGTGTTTAAGGCCTAATGAGAGGATGAAAAGTGGCCTCTTTGACTCCATGTGTGTCAGAAGCCTTTCTTACAAACCCACCGTTCCATTGTCTGACCGAGCAACTGGCCAATTAAAGAGAAGGCCAGTCCAAAAGTGAGCTGTAGAGGAGGGCGTTAATAAGGACAGCCCACGTTTCGGGTATGAAAAAAATAATGGTCTCAGTCCAATGGAATTCTTTTTTACTACCAAACAGTTGGACAACATGCTTGAAAATTAAAATATATTTATCAAATCTACTGAAGCACATATTTTCTCTTTTTGTATGTTCTTATCACTGCTTGTGTGGGAAAGTAATGTTAAGACAAGAGATGTGTTGGTGCCAGGAAACGGTCTTCGAAGGAGTAAACGCCGACCTGGAAACCTCTCAAGTAAGATATTAATGGCTCGTGAAACTGGAACAAGGGTATAACCGTCACCGTAATAACAGCTCCGTGCTTCAGAAAGGATTCAGACAGGAATGTTGTTATCCTTGCTTACGTGTATACAAGTAAAGTGGGACTTTAAAATGATTTCCAATTTTTTTGATTAAGTAAAAGCGTTAATTCAGATTCCTAGAATAACAAAATGTACAATCAAATCAATAAAAATATCGTTGATGCAGGAATTGTCAAATGAAAAATAAGATTTGAACCAGTTAAATGAAAACCGCTGGTGTTTTATCAATAGTTCTAGCAAAACTGACATCCCGACCAGGACAAAAAACATCGTCCAGAGCTAGTAGCACACTCCTTACATTAGCATTATGGCAATCCTTTGAAATTCAGATCTAACAACACAAGACCACTTCTCTGCTCCTCTCAAGATTTAAAAGTAGATTTGTAAAGGAGGATTTGCACTAGAAAGGGAAGCTTTGATGAGTTCGGTCCAACACAGTGATGTAAAGGGCTAGAATATGAAACATCTGTCCAAACCACAAGCTCAACAAAATTTTTTCTTTTTTATTTGACAGTAAAAAGTCTCCAAAATCATGCATATCTAAAGCTCTTGCAGGCCTGATGCGAAGATTTGGTCCCAAGGCTGTACTTTTGACATATGATTAACAGATAATAACAATTAAACAAACACAGGAAGCAAAATCAGAAGTTTTAGAAATGAAAACGTTGAAGATCAAACACGGGTTCAAGAGCACGACTGGTAAAGGAACCAGACAGGTTTTGGAAAATCACGCAGGAGAGCCAGAGTTGGACCAAAACCAATGTCAAAGGAGAGGGAATGTAGTGATGGGCTGATGAGGCTTCATGAAACAGTGTCATGCTGTTTAGAGGTCAGTAGGTGGCGCCATCAGTTTCAAAATTATGTTTCATTAGAAGAGTTGGAAAACATTGCAGGGACCGCCACCTAGTGGACTCTGATAATATCAACACTGCTTCATGAAGCTTCATCAGACCATCAGTAAGGAAATAAAGAGGAAGAAAAACAATGAGGTTTCTGGATGTGGAAAACCACAATATGTTCTGTAGTGTTGTACAATTGTATATATCCATGTTCCATTGTAATCATGCGGTAACCATTTATTTAAAATAAAGAATGTCAAAAAATACAGAATTCTGTAGTGTCAAACTACCAAACCAACCAAACAAACATGAGCAATAGAAGCGTCTGATGGTAAGCAGAGGACTGACAGAGGCTTCTAACTCCTTTTGTCAGACTCACTCTTCCCATCCTTCCCTGAAGTGTTTGATGTGTAAATGTGCCCAACCCTTCTTCAGGCCTAATGAAGTGATGGTTTCCTTAATCAGCAGTGAAAAAAAATCCCCCAAAGAGAGTGAATCAGGCGAAGCAGCATCTGTTTGCTTGCAAACATATACAGTGTCAAATTAATATTCAATAATTATAACAGAATTACAACAGATATAAGTAATTGAGTAAGTAATTTATATTTATGGAGTGCTTTTCCAGACCAGGGTCACAAAGCGCTTAAACAATCAGAACAAAAGCCAATAAAAGATATACTTAAAAGATCAAGATAACACCAAGACAAACACAAGAGTCTCAGAGAATCAAGGAAAAGTCAACACGAATAATGATTGTATAACTTTTAAACCATGAAAGTGTTTCAGATTGAAGATTCTTCTGCAGATAGAGAATGCCTACAGTGAAGATGTATTTGCCCCGAGGAGGAGGATTTTTCCTAAATGGTGTGTTTGTAGTGAGAATATCATTAATCCAATTTATATTTCTTTCAAACAAGTGAAATAAGTTGTTTGACTAGGGTTTTTTGAATTGTACAGAGTTTGACTTTCATCACAGATAGTTGCGGCGTCAAAAATAGAAGGGTCAGGTCAATAATGGCATTTACAAGATAAATGCCACGTTTACCCCCAAACCTTCAAAATTCCTGCTTCGTTATAATGTAGAGAAATAATGATTCCTCAACCTCATCACTGTCTCCGTCATCAGAAGCAAAAATGGTAGCGGAGCGTCAGGTCGACGTGTCTTCCATGGAGAAAATCCATGTTCGTTTCTACCAAGTCAAAACTAAATTTCTTTTTAATTTCTTTGATTTTATATACAATTTTAAAAGTACCTTTTCCGTCCATCCGTTAGTCTGTCTATCCATCTGGTACTCTCTCCATCCATCCATCCATCCATCCATCCATCCATCCATCCATGCATCCATCCATCCATCCATCCATCCATCCATCCATCCATCCATCCATCCATCCATCCATCCATCCATCCATCCATGCATCCATCCATCCATCCATCCATCCATCCATCCATGCATGCATCCATCCATCCATCCATCCATCCATCCATCCATCCATCCATCCATCCATCCATCCATCCATCCATCCATCCATCCATCCATCCATCCATCCATCCATCCATCCATCCATCCATCCATCCATGCATCCATCCATCCATCCATCCATCCATCCATGCATGCATCCATCCATCCATCCATCCATCCATCCATCCATCCATCCATCCATCCATCCATCCATCCATCCATCCATCCATCCATCCATCCATGCATCCATCCATCCATCCATCCATTCATCCTTCGATCCATCCATCCATCCATCCATCCATCCATCCATCCATCCATCCATCCATCCATCCATCCATCCATCCATCCATCCATCCATCCATCCATCCATCCATCCATCCATCCATCCATCCATCCATCCATCCATCCATCCATCCATCCATCCATCCATCCATCCATCCATCCATCCATCCATCCATCCATCCATCCATCCATCCATCCATCCATCCATCCATCCATCCATCCATCCATCCATCCATCTTCCCGTCCATTTGTCATGAACTGCACTTGTATTATTTGTCTTAGGAAATCCAAATAAAAGCTTCTTGGCTGATTTTGTTTGCAGCAGTACGCGGCCACTTACCAACCGTTTTGTTGAAATCCTTTGATTTTCTAGAATATTAATCAGACCGGCTGTGTTTGCAAAGATATGAACCCTGACGACGGGCCCGGAGCCTGGGCTTTGATCGAGCGAAACTCAGCTTCAACACTTGAAGACAATATGAACATTATAATTTATAAATCCTTATCCCTCCCGTCCACCTTCATTTTCCGCGTACACCCCAGTTTCTCTGGGTCAACAGGACCGCTCAGAGTACGGGAGCGCCCCGACACTGCATATGTATTTCGGGTAACCATGGAGGTCGTTCATCTTCACCTAGAGATAACACAAGCCCCGTTTCTGAAGACGTCGGTGATGAAAGAAGTGACACAGTCTCCAGTCAACAACACAGAGTTGATAATGGCTCCGATGCGTTTGTGCCTCCATGAAAAATATTGCCTTTGATTTCAGATCAAACCATTTTTCTCTTTACTCCAGCAAAGGAGAAACATATTAATATCCCTGCATCGCATTTGTTTAACAAGCAACAGCCACACAAGGACATTTCTTTTTTCCAGGTTTCTTATATCTACTGCTGATAATTAATAGAAGGGCCCATTTTTTCTTCACTTCCTGAAGCAGAACCTCGACTTAAGAGTAACTTGGAGACGAGTTGAAGTACAATAGGCTTTTTTTTAAAAACACTCTAAACCACACACGGCCCCCCTGACCCCATCTATGCGACCCGCATGAAGGTAAAATAATACTATAAAACCTGTCAATTTTAAATGTATAGAAATTCAATTCATTACTAGTTCATCCATATATTTATTTTCCAAAATATCTTTGTTCGAACATCTTTTTTTTTGTAGTGCGTTTAAATAATACATTTTTTAAATAAAATGTTTATCAAATTTAATATTACACTATTTATTTATCGCTGGTCTTCAAATTAATTTCTTTATCATGGATTTTTGTACATATATTTTCATAAAAATCTTTGTCCTTTTTATAGGTTTTTGTTTTAATAAAATGTATGGAAAATAATTATAAAAAAAAAATAAGGGCATAATACCAGTTGTTTTGCATTTTATGTATTTTATTTAAAATGGTAAAATATATTAAATATGCAATGTTTTTTAGAATCTTAAAATACAATGAATTAAAATTAAATGAAATGCAATCAAATTAAAACCTAACCTTATTTTTGAATGTCCTTTACTTTATTCTCCTTAACGTTCGCATCATTCTTTATTCGGCCCCTTATATCAGCCACAGTACATAAAATGATGTTCCATTAGAATAGTTGTTCAAAACAATGGAAAAATAGTGCAGAGACCGCCATCTAGTGGACTCTGAAGATAATGACACTGCTTCATGAAGCTTCATCAGACCATCACTAATGTTCAGCCTCTTGACATTAATCACTACCCTGGAAATAAAATGTGCTTCTTCTTTATCACAAAACAGGAATTTAATTAGTATACTAAATAAAATAAAATAAAATAAAATAAAATAAAATAAAATAAAATAAAATAAAAATAAAATAAAAAAAAAATAAAATAAAATAAAATAAAACAAAATAAAATAAAATAAAATAAAATAATAAATCATATAAAAACCCCCATTCATTTTCTATCCATTTTTCATTTTTTTCTTCCATCTTTTTCCTGTTTTCGTCATCCTTACCAAGTAATACATTCATGCGTCTGCGGAACCATTTGTTAATCTATTCTCCTCTCGGCTCGAGTCACAGCAGGATCCTTTCCTTCATTTGAACCTTATTCACAAAACGCTGCATTTGTTTTGCAGCATGTGCTGAAAAGGGGCTCAAGAGTGCTGTGCTATAGACATTTTATGGTTATTGGAAAGTCCAGCGGACTCATCTTGAATGGAAACAAAAGGCATTGTGTGCCCAGTGCTCAGTGGTGGTGCATCGGCGTTCGTACATGCGTGATGAGGCCTTATTCGCTCAACGGACTTCAATGGAAATAAAGCAAACCGCTGCGTAATCTCCCTCATTGAGAGCTTTTGTTGCGTCATCTGTTGCACGAACCTGCAGAATCTCCCTTGTGAAGAATGTAGCTGCACGTCTTGATGTCATTGATGATGATACATGCGGGTCACGACAAGCTTTTGTTAATCCGCCCCTTGTTATGCTCATGCTGGTTTATGTTATATCCCTGTGTTTCGCCGAGAGAGAAGCCTCTTGATTTCATTGGAAGATGGACGTTGATCCGCGTGTGCGTCAAGTGTCGTTTGTTGCCTTCAATGAAGGCATTGAGCTTCTTCCAAGAAAACACACCAAGACAACGAACCTCTATTGTATCATCAGTGTCAAAACTCTCTTTTCATTGAAATATTGACATTAGAAAATGATCTTAAGCCCCGCCCACTGAAAACACTTGTTTTTTCTGGAGATTAAATCTCGTTAACCATAACCACGCCCACTCTGCTGTGATGGGTCAAGAATCAACGTTTATCACATCTTGTCATCAAACCCAGTTGTCTTCACCTCCGAGGGGCTCCTGGCAGGAGGAGGAGTGAAGCCATTATTACGTCGTAATGGAATCCGCTCTCGTAATCTCTCGTTTGCCCAGATTTTGACTTTATAAAGTAATAAGTTGAAAACATGGTCTTGATGAGGGATTTACTGCATCTTGGAGAGGAAGACTTCAACATTTAAAACATGCGAGTGAGTCAAGAGAGTCGGGTTTTCACATGAGTTGCTCTCTATGTGAGCTGGTTGACGAAAAACTCTCGACAAAAGGACCGAAAGGAGCCGTATTTTCCAGAGTGGCCACACCCCCCGATTGGCTTGAAATATGTAGTTACATTGAGGATCATTTCAATCTGATTAAACAGTTGATAAACAGTTCTCACACGTACCAGAAGGAAAGATTCCAAATATCAAAAGAACAACAGATTTAATTTTTTTAGTGTCATGAAGCGACAAGAATTTTACTTTACAAACTCAAGAGGATGCTCATTTCAACAGTTGAATATCTCGTCCAACTATATGAATGGATCACTTTAGAATTATAGTCAATGCTGATCAATATTATGATCAGAATTCTTCAATTTTTCAAATTAAGCTTTTTGGACTATTTAAAAACGGCAGAAGCCATTTTGAAGCAGCAGCTCTTCTCTTTGCTTTTTCATGTCCTACATTTTTAAATCTTCCAATCCACAAATTACTAACGTATCCCTAAATGGCTTTTCAGATCAAGTTGATATTCAGCATTTTTAATGTCGTCCTCCTACAGTCGCCTGAGATGAGTCTAAATGTGACTGGAATTGTAGCAACACTTGCCAAAAGATGTCAAAATCTTAGCTAATGCCTCTTTTATGATCCTGTCATATTTGGCTCGATTTATTCCAACAAGAGCTTTCACATTAGCTGCAATATTCACAGATGGAGGCAGGAGGCCAAGATACGTTAAGGATTCTCCTCGTGTTTCATCTACACATGCAACAAAAAAAAAAAAAAAAATCTGCATATTCAAACAAGTCTCAAATCAAGACAAGGAATATATAATACCTACGATGGGGTTGAGGAACCAGTTATTTGTTTTGAATCACGGACCCTAATCAGAATTTTAAATGAGCAACGCCGGCTTCGAAAATGAAAAAAAAAAAGATGATCAGCTGCAAACGCAGACGCAATCTAGTCCTTGACGACAATGACACAGAGAATCAGACTGTGCCCCTAAAACCACTCGAGTCTTGTCAGTTCCATTTTGATTCTATTTTGTACCCCCCCCCCCCCACCCCCCGATCTACACAATCATCACAGAAAGTATCAGATTAAAAAGCGAGAGACTTAAGGCTTGTATTATTCCCATAACATCTTTCTTAATTTTACTCATTTCGTGTTGCCAGGGTGATTACAAAATGACCGATCAAGTTAATGAAATGCATGTAATACATTCAAACTTCTTACAAGTTGTTCAAATTTAAACAAACCCCAAAGGCACTCAGTCAGTATTCCACACGACTTGTCAGCTAAACAGAAGCCTTTGAAAGATCCACACATTTATTTGAAATCATTCCCTTCTCCGGAATGAAGTGTTTGACACATTTTTTTTCTTCTTGTAAATCAAAAGAGTTTTTTGAACCAGAACCTCCACTGTTGCCTTTCTCCCCCGGGGGTAGATTACTGCCAAGAAACGACGGAGCCGGAGGCCAAAGTTCAACATGCATGTTCTGGAGATGAAAGTCCTGGTTCTGCACACGGCTACACTAGCAAGTGCCATGTTGTACCAAAATAAAAAAAGACTGTACAAAGAAGGGACTGGACATAAAAAATGTTTGTGTGTGACAAACGTTTTTAAAAGTTGAGAGTGAATAAAAACATATTTGTTAATGCGGAAAAATTATAAATAAATAAATTATAATAATGTTTGGTTTTTCCCACTTTCCAAGGTTTTCCAAGCGTAAATATATATTTATTTTATTCAATAACCCCCCCCCCCCCTCCACATTCAAAACTTTTTGGCTTCCGGTTCACAGTCGTCTGCAGAATGGTGAACATTTAATTGTTTTTTTAAGTGTTTTTAAATGTTACACTCGTTATACCTTTCCTAAATAGTGCTCCTACCCAGGTGCAAAACAAATAGACTCAGGGACTCATTCATCCCTCGGGCTATTAAATTGTACAATTCTGAGTTCGGGGGCAGGAGTGCAGTGAGAGTATCTGGATGTTCTGTTCTATGTTAGTCTTTGTATCCTTTGTCTTTGTTGTTTTTCTTTGATATATGTTCTTTATCTTTATCTTTAGACTTAGATTGTGTCATCTTGTTCTTTGTTTTTATGTTCTTCTTCTTATTTTATTTTTTATGTATTATTTTTTATTGTTTATGAAAAATTGCTGGCTATTGGTAAAAAACAATTTCCCGAAGGAGACCTCCTTTTACCTTACCTTACCTTACCTTAAATAGTCATTAACGTTTACTCACACATTTTACACTCTCTCAGACATCATTCTATCAAAATGAAATCCTTAATAATTACTCACTCCTGTCAAATATTTGAACGGTAGGTTTTATAGTCATGTTTAGGGGCATCATGTACAAAGAAGTGCCTGGATTTCCTACTAAAAACGCTCGTTCACTCAATCCCAGACTATGGTTCACAAAAATATTGAGATGTTTGAATCTGTGCGTGACACGAAATCCAAGCACTTTTCCTTTTCACATTAAAAATCAACGTAGAATCGCAGGCGTGTTCATCCCTCATTTACATATGTCAATCATATTTAAATGATCCAGAGTCAATGATTATGCTCTAAGCGATCAGAGAAAACAAAATGAAAACATGAATTTAATCTGGATTAACAGTTTATATCCGTTCATTTTAAACATTTCTGATATGGATCGCATACTTAAATTTTAATTTAGCGACTTAAAAACAAGCCTATTATTACTTTTTTTTTCTGAATTGCGAGAAATAGCTGATCAAGAATATTCAGCATAAAACAATTATGTTGTCATAATAAAAACAGATCATCCGTTTGGTGAATAAGAAACTTATGTTTTTAAGTTTGTGAATTATTTATCATCCACTCATTTGAATGCAAACATGTCTGTCGGTGTTCATGTTTGATTGATGTGTCTCTGATGTGAACTTCTCAACATGTCCAGTGAGGCTGACGTGCATCTGAGCAGTAAATAAGTCTCTTTTCATCGTTGATACGCGTGAATTTTAACGTTGAAAACTGCATGCACACGTTTTTTGTGCACACGCACTCTTAGTACATGATGCCCCTGGATCTTACACAGGTCAGTGAAGGAGTCATGAGATTGACTCTCACTGGTGGGGAGGAGGAAGTAAGTAAGTAAGTAATATTTTTTTATATAGCGCTTTTCGAGACCAGGGTCACAAAGCGCTTAAACAATCAAAACAATACTCAAAAAAGTACATACTTTAAAGATCAACTTAGGAAAATGTTGTCGGAACATGATCTGGATCTTATAATCCCTGCATTTGTTTCTTCTCGTCTGGACTATTGTAACAGTTTGTTTTCATGTCTAAACAAGAAGGATGTGTCTCGCCTGCAGTTGATTCAAAACTCTGCAGTGAGAATTCTGAGCCGCTCTAGTAGAAGAACTCACATTTCTCCTTCAAACTCTTCACTGGCTTCCAGTTTCTTTCAGGATCAACTTTAAAATTTCTGGTTCTTACTTTCAGATGTATTCATGGTCAGACCTTCCATCAGTGATCTGATCCAGACTTACACCCCAGCTCGGGCTCTGAGGTCTGTGGATCAGAATCTACTGATGGTTCCTGAACACGGCTCAGGACCAGAGGAGAGAAATCTTTTCAGGCTGTTGCTCCTAAGCTTTGGAACGATCTTCCTCTCTCTTTACGCTTGATGGAGTCTAGTGTGTTGGTTGGAGAGATAGTTGTTGTGGAGTGTGTTTCGGTGCTGGTTGTGGTCTTCATCTGTTACCACTTATAAAAACTTCAGACCATCGTAGCCTTGTATGTCTTTTATGCCACAATGTCTTACAGCTCGTCCGATCGACCACCGTAATCATCTTTTTCCGTTTTTATCTTCATTTATTTCAAACATGAATTCATCTTCTCCGGTTCAAACTCTCAAAAACACAATGTTTGGAATTCAAGGAGGACCAAAATAGCATCGTTACACTTCACCGTGGAAGTTCACAGCAACCGATCAATCCTCTGTTATAAAGAATACATTTCAGTAGTTCCTCTGCATCTGTGAGTGAAACAGGAAGACCGATGGAAGAGTTCACCCGGATGGTCTCCTGATTGGATTGGTTGGTGAAAATAATACACAAGCGTTCATCAGATTCCGAGCCACGATACTCCTCCATTGATCCGCACTATAACTTTCCTCAAATGTCATGTTGTCAACGCTTAAAGGCTTTCTGCGTGAAAACCGTTTCATCATATTTGACAGAAAAGCATTTGTCTAGCGTTACCTCCATCGCCCCCCGAAGTTACCCGTCGCTTGTCTGGCAGTCATTAAAAGTCTGTCTCAATGGGCTGTTATCTTCTTATACCACCTCAATCCTCTCTCCTCCTGCCAATTTGCAATGTCTGCTTCAAAGATTTCACGTATTAGACGAGCAAGTCTCTTCATCCTCCCAGTCTGCCAATTAAGCTTCACCTAAACCATGTCAACACTTCATATTTAGTGCATTTCCTATTGTTCTTCCCGTCCTTCCCTGCGCGAGCACATCAGATGCTTACTATTTATTGTTCTTTATAATATATTGATGCAAGTAAAATACATATTGTTGGGTATTAAGAGTTTGCTAATTTAACTTTGCTCTTTTTAATACATTTGTAGAAAATAGAACCTCTCCTGCTAAATCTATGTTTATTCATGTTATTTTTAAAAATATACTATACATAGTTTGGGATTGTGTTGTTCAAATTGACTATGGTTGTTCACAAGAACCGATACTTCGGTACCAACATGCTAAAAGTACAACAATACCAGTTTTTTTTTAGCACCGTAAGTATGAAACACGTACGTTCTTGGCGGAACTGACTGGTGATGTATGAGCTTGTGAGCGCTGGAGAAAAACCTTCTGCCATCTTCAAAACGATTTCTTCTCCTATTTTCGATGGAAAACGAGAGACACCTCGTCTTATTGATAAACCTTCCAGTCGGAGTCGCGCTCGGAAAGAGTTCAAGGATCAAGGCGGATGCATGTGAAGCAATTATTAACCCTGTCCTGCAATTTCCTGCAATTTCGTGAAACCAACAAACACTTGAAAGACATCGTGACTCAAGGTGATTGAATTTCAATTCTTTACACAAACATTCCGACTGTATTACTTAACCTTACGTTAGCAAAGAGACGAAACAGTTTTGTAATCTAACATTTTCTTTTTGTACAATATCAGTCGGATGATAGAAGAGTCACCGAAATCCTTGAAGGGCAAAGAAATTGTGAAAATGTTTGTGCTTTTTTAGGTATGAGTTATAATAGCGGAAGGTTTTGTTATTAATTAACCCATTCGAAGCCAAAATAAATCTCTTTTTTGTCTCTGCTCATCACCACCGTTTAATGTGTCATAGTTTTATTTATTTATATGAAAAATTATAGAAAATATTTTTTTTTATTACACTTTTACAATTACTGTTAGAATTAAAACTAGTCATGCATTCATGAGGGGAAAAAATGAATGTGAAATTATTGATTGTTGGTTTCCTTTATGTAATAAATAATTGTGTACTACAAAATAAGGCTACTTTTTTTTTTTACCATGGTATCAAAAAGCATGGATGTATAAAAAAAATTGGTATTTTCAGTATATTCAAATTTACAGAAAAAAATATTTTCCCTTATAAATGGTCTTTATGTTGTTTAAATCGATTGATGCTTTCAAAATATTTTTTATTGTTTTTACTTTAGATCTTTAATCTCATGCCTGTTACTTTTCACTTTCAGTATTTCCCTCATTTAAAAGAACAATACATTGATTTAAAAATGAAACCTTTTGTTAATTGTTCTGGCCAGCCGGGCCATCTGCTCCCCACCCACCCAAATATTGGACTGTAATTCTGAGTTGGCTCATGGGGTCAATGAGGCTGACAGGGGACGTATCGCTGGTCAATAATTAACAAAAAAAAACCAAAAGGGAATCAAACCCAACAAACCTTAAAGTCGATAATGTTTGCACGCAGAGGTTATTCATATTGTTCAACATGTTACGTTAAAGCCAAACACTGTCCACCCCATGACACGTTATTGACCTAACAAAACAATAGGCGATCAATGTTTTAGAGCTGTAGATATAGATAGATTGCTGCACAGGGAATACACCTTAGAATGAATGAACATTATATATGTTTTTTAACAACAATTATCTTCTCAGAGCTTCTTAATTTCAAACTAGAAAAGTTTTACCTCCAGTGCAGAAACGTTTCATTAAGTTTTTACAGAAGTGGATGCAAAACAAAAACATATTTTAACAGGTCACAGAATTCATGCTTTTAATTAAGAATTCTCACTTTACAAATACAAATTAATTGTCTTTTATCATGTGAAGTGGTGCCTAAAAACCACTTACTTGAAGGTTCATTAAGGGAAAAAAAACAAATTGCACACAATACATTTATTTTTATATATATATATATATAGTTATACTTTAAAGTTCTAAGAATAAAGTGGAAAGTAATGTATCTATTTTATTCCTGCTGACCATAACCCTCCTCTGTAGGACTTCCCAAGTTACAAGTATAAGTATTTATTTAATCACACAGCTTGCGTACGTTTTTTTGAAAATGTAATTTCCCTTCTGACTTTCTGTTTTTTTTTTTTGTGTTAATTTTCCCAGTTAATGCGTTCTTCACCCACTGTGGCCGATAATAGCCAGTGACGTGAATAAAATGTGGAGAAGAAGAATGTCCTTGGAGCTCTGGCTAAATTGGTTTCCGACTCCATTGACAGTTATTTCCAGACAGAAGGTCCATAAAAGTGCGCAAGTCATCTGGCCGCCGTTAAGATGCGAAAGCTGCTCCCTGACCTGCCACAATCTGTCGCTGGTGAAACAAGCAACAACTTGGCTCCTGATTAAACTTGAAGTAATTATTGTTAGTGGAGCTTTGGCCACGACCAACAAGCGCAGTGAGATAGTCGACTTACAAATGCGCTCCGGAGAGAAAACGACGTAAAGGCAACTCGTACCTTTAGAGAAGAAGATGAGGTCCTCGGGAAAAAAGAAGCGTTGGTCCACAGCTCACCTGTGGGCGTGAGAAAGATAATTATAACAACTTTTCAGGTTGAGACCATGTTGAGTGAATCGTAAAAAAAAAAAAGGGCCAAGGTTACCATTACCCGTCTCCCTTATGCATAAACAATTTTTCTCTCAGTTTTTCCTCTTCATTTGGTTTACAATTCCCCCACCGCCTTCATTTTTCTCCATCCACTCTGCAACACCTCCTCCCTTCTGTCGTGACTGACCCCTCCCAGCTCTGCACCACCATCTCCCTTTTTCTTCCCCCTCACCCTTCCTTCCTTTCTTCGTATCCAGAGGGAGCCAGCTGGGAGGACCTTGGAACATATGGTCCAAAAATGAAAAAAAAAAGAGAGACCGGTGACAGGTTTGAGAGCCAGAAGTTGGGATTCTACGACAACAGTACAGCAGCGACTCATTTTATGAGCTCGGAACCAACAGTTAGCCAACGGCGATGTTTGCCTACAAACAGATTATGAGTAAATATAAACGACTTTAAGTAATTGGACTCACATTAACAAGCGTAATTCACTTCAATTGTCCCTGTGTGCATCGAGGCGAGTTAGCTATGGTGGGACTTCCGAAAGGTTTTGTCATCCTTAGCGCAACAGCAGGAGTTCCCTTTTCGTCAATCCTAATTGATCCGTTGCTTAAAGGGCAGTGGTGCAAGATTGTCAGACAATTATCCATCTTTACTGTTACGCATGTCACTGTGGCACGTCACAGTTGGGTTCCCTCCAGCACCCTCCATGGACTCTGCTGTCCTACCCTATACTCTCCTCTTTTCTCTCACTCTTTTCTCCATCTATCTTTCTACCCTCCGCCCCATCCACCCTCCCATCCGGCCGTCAACACCGAGTCTGGTTCTGCTCGAGATTTCTGCCTTCCTAAAAGGAAGTTTCTGCCACGCTGTGATGCTCTCATTGCCAAGATAGACTGAGATTGTATCATCTTGTTCTTTCTCTTTTTTTCTCTTTGTTCTTCTTTTATTTGTATTTATTTTTATGAATAATTGCTGTATCGCTGTGGCTAATTGGAAAAAAACGATTTCCCGAAGGAGACCTCCTGAGGGATCAATAAAGTTCTACCTAACCTAACCTAACCTAAGATACTGGGACCTGTTTCTCTTTTCTCCACTGTAGTCTTACCTTGAACTGTAGAGTGTCTCGAGATAACTTTGTTATAAGATACTTTAAATAGAATTGAATTGAATGGCGTTCACCCAAACTGATAGAGAGAATTGCCATAATGTTTTGTAATATCATATCCAGGAATCTTGCTCAGATGTTTCACATTAAAAAAACAAACACAAATGACCAAAAAAAAGCTTCACCACTCAGATATTAGATCATAACGTCTTCTTTATCAATAACTGTGGTTTCTTGTTATCTGGCCATTTGACAACACAAGTTGTTAGTAAGTAAGTAAGTAAGTCATTTTTATTTATATAGCGCTTTTCCAGACCAGGGTCACAAAGCGCTTAAACAATCAAAACAATATTCAATAAAGTATAAACTTGGTTTGACATTTCAGGGCAAAGAACGGATACAATCGGGTCGAGGAACTTTACGTTACAGTTTCATAGCTCGAATTGCTTTTTGAAACACGTCATACCTAGAAGTAAACGGAGGCTCTGAGGAAGACTAGTCAGTACTTCGAGCTAAGAGAAAGTAAGAGAAAGCCTGAGCAACATAAGATGAAATTGCTAAATGGAAACGCTGTTGTAAATAGAGCTTACAAGCAAAGTGTTTTCATGTTTCCTGTTTCTTAATAACAATCATCTGTTCCTAGTTCACGTATCATCTGAAGTGATATCATCTTTCACAATAAATATCATGTTGCCTGCTCTAATATTGTTATTCACAACTTAAATTCGATCCAAAGATAGAATAAACCATTTTGCTTAAACCAAGTAGAGGATCTGATCCACCTCACTTACTGCATCAACTGAAATACATCCATTTTACCCTTTTTTAAATCAGTCAGGGACAAAAATATCAGAATGGTTTATTCCTAGCGAAGCGTCATGCCACAGCAAATCTGGGTCGAGTACCAGAGTCTTGCATCTTATTAGCATGACTTAGCATTAATTAATTCAAGACGAGGGGTCAGTCTTAGTCAAGGAAGTTGTTAGGAGGCAAACTGAAAAGTTAATTGGTTCATGAGGCTTCATCTTGTGATCAGTATTCACAAAAATGAACAGTTGACTCGGCTTAACTTGAACAAACCTAAATCAAACACCAAACCACCATCTTGTGTCCTCTCTCTTCCTCACCACACCTCAACTGCCCTTCTTCTTTTTTTTCTTTCTTCTTCTCGTTTTCTGGAGGTTGACAAACAATGTATAGGTGCATCACCGCCACCTACTGGTGTGGAGTGTGAATCGAAATCCATTTTTTCTAATTGACCCGTAGGTTTATAAACAGGCTATTATAACTTTAGTCATAATTTACAATTTTCGAAATTTTCTTGACTAATTTTGCTCTTTTTCATTTCCATAAAATGTACTGTAAATTATTTTTTATTTTATTATTTTATTTAGAATCCCTTATTTGTCCCACGAGGGGAAATTCGGTAGTGCTTTTGACAGTTCTTAACAATAAATCTTTTAAATCTAAGTGTATCTTCAACTTCCTTAAATTACAAGTTAATGTTTTCCTTTCATTCATTTAAAACATGCTCTATTTAGTTTTTTTTTTAATTTTCCGACCTGTGCTTCCTGCTTTTAAAAAGTTACATTTTTAATCCTGTATATTCAAATCTTAACCTTGATCTATCTATCTATTGTTTCTTCTTTCCGGGCTCTTGTAGTGTTTCTCATGTGTCCAGTCATTTTGTATATTCTGTATATTCTAAAGTTTTTGTCAATTTTCCTTCATTCTTTTCTTCATTTTTGTTTTCATTTTTGTTCTACTTAAAGGGACAATGATGTTTATGTTACTTCTCGTTGTTGCTTCTTTTGTTTAATTTCCCCTTTTCCCCCCACATGCCAGTTTCCAGAGAAATGCTCCACTGCCATTTGGATTCTCAACAATGAATGTTGCATTTATATTATAAGGCCTTTTATAATATCGCAATATCAATTTTACAAAGAGCGATGAGCTCAGGTCTGAACAAATAATATATTTCCATTTACTTTCACCTACTGGACTCCTTATAATAATGTCATCGTTTCCCTGTTTAAACTGTTAGTTAATCACTGATTATTTTGTACTCTATGACATAAACTACCATTTTTATTAAACTTCAATAAGCAGCGTCATTATTTTCAGAGTCCACTAGATGGCGGTCACTCCACTATTCTATTCAACTGTTCTAATGAAACATCATTTTTAAACTGATGGCGCCACCTACTGACCTCTAAACAACATGACACTGTTTCATGAAGCTTCATCCGCACATCGCTAACATTTTATGATGCTGGGAGACCATCACCAGAATCCACCTGGACTGAACCAACACTGCGAGGAACCTACAGTTACTTCCCTAAAAATATTATAATATATACTTTTCATATGATATTTAATCAAAACATTCTAACTAAATTAACTTCATTGCACACATTTGCAGTTGGAAATAAAAGACAGTATCCCAAAATGGAGATTTGACTCGATATACATCTCCCCCCCAGAGATGGTAGCGCCCAACTACCTCCCCCGTGAGGTCATTCATAGTTATGGACTGATGAAGCTTCATGAAACAGTTGTTTAGAGGTCAGTAGGTGGCGCCATCAGTTCAAAAATGATGTTTCATTAGAACAGTTGTTCAAAACAAAGGGAAATAGTGCAGAGACTGCCATCTAGTGGACTCTGAAAAATAATGACACTGTTTCATGAAGCTTCATAACAATCACTAGTCATTCAGGTGTTAAAAGCACTAAACTGTCCTTCACCATTTTGCCACTGGACAGAGTGGTGAGTAAATTAACTTCCTTCCATGTGAAGAAGTGGATTGTTGGTGGATGAATGCACTGTCCTACTACTAAAAATTGTATGAACCCCAGGTCTGGTCCGTCACATGACTTTTTAATAGAAATTGTATGAGCAATACTTGTCAAATAATTTGTGGTTTAATGAACAACAAAATGTTGAACACATAACCTCATCCAATGTCCTACCTGTACTAATAACACAATTAGATAGTAATTAAGCAATTCTGTTGCCTCTTCCCGCCACCTCCTGAACCTGCTCCCTCCATTGACCAGCAGCCTTTGATTAAGTGTGAGCTCTGGGTCGTGCTACGACTTTGAATCATTCGAATGGTTGGTAATTGGAATGCTTGGAACCACCAGTGCAAGAAAAACAAAAAACCCTGGAGTGAAGAGACCGATGAGGGAGATAAAAATAATTATGCACATTGTGTCGTGCCTGGGGCAGAAGCCCGAGTCGGTTGTGTCATGAAAAATTAGACAATTATAACTGAATCAACAATTTTAATCACTTGTTTTCGTGCAAAAACCTCTCACAGACACATTGTGAGTTAACAAAATGTTTCATAAAGCATGTGTGTAACTCGTATTTGCAAATGTGTAAATAAACACAGTGAAAACTAGGGATTTGCAAGCAATGGTCAGTGTATGCAATAAACATGAAGCTTAACTTGTTAACCCATCGAATGAATTCTAGTGTTATCTCAGGGTCAAGGTGACCCAGAGGGCGGAAAACAAATGTGTTTGAGGTATCCCTTGTGTCTCCGTTTCAAGGTGAATGTTAGTGAAGGTTTGATGAAGGTTCATGAAGCAGTGTCATTATTTTCAGAGTCCACTAGATGGCGTCTGTGCACCATTTTCCTTTGTTTTGAACAACTGTTCTAATGAAACATCGTTTTTAAACTGATGGCGCCACCTACTGACCTTTAAACAACATGACACTGCTTCATGAAGCTTCATCAGACCATCATTAATTAGCGGTTCTGCATAAAGAGTCGATGTCAGCACTTTTTTCCCGTAAAGCCCGCAGCTGTTCACCTAGTGAACCAACTTAGCATCTTGGACGCTAACCTCCTGACTGCTTTTCCTGTCAGTGCTTTGTGTTATCTTTGGTGAGATCTGGATTTAATTTTTACCCTTTGTGTTTTGCCGTGGATCTTGCCAAGCACCTCCCTCACCGACTGTCAAGAGAGAAACGAAACCCAGGAAAACTCTAAATAAAATCCCCAGGAAGTGGAATGTGACACCTACATTATATTGTACGTCTATGAAAAGGACTGTCTAGCAGAGAAGGTGATGAATTTCACAAAACTTGCTCTCGGACATGAATAAAATTTGCCCATCTGGAATAAAATCCCCTCATTTCAATTTATTTGCTCTATCCTTTGCTGACTTTCAGAGATCATTGAATTGGATTACAACCGAGTGTTTTCAAGGTCGAGGAAAGAACTCCCCAAAAGAAGCTCAAGAGTTTTGACGCTTCAATTTCTGACTCATCCTGCATTCCTTAATTATTAAGGGTGTTTTATGACGTCAGCAGGTTGGTTTATTAACAATATTTTCCACATCCCCAGTAAAAGCTACAGTCTGGGGGCCAAATACGGTCATTCTATGTGCCTAGAAGAGCTTTCCAGAACCATCTAATTCTAGTTTTACACTTTTGAGCCAGAAATGGCTGTTTTTTTTCTGGGTTGGTTAAGGTCAGTCTTCTTAGAAACGCTCTTAAGAAGGCTCTTGCTTGTCACAGATTTACTTGTAGGAGCTGATAATGCAACACTTGAGTGACAAAATACAAAAAGTTCAGCCTACGTTATCCAGCTGTGATTGGCCGACACGTTCAAACACGTCACAGTGGCCGGAGAGGAAACTGTCATTTCACACATCACTAATGAAAATGTAGGTGACGGATTTGACTGGTATTGAATGAACCGTTTCAGCACCAACGTGGTGGACAGCTCCCACTGAGAGCTTCTTATTAAGGTTGTTCGGCTTTATTTTAAGGTTCTCCTAAGAGGGCAGTTTTTTACAAACTGTTCAGCATCACTAGCAACAAACTAAAACAGTTTGTCACAAATGATTAGCATCGCTAGCAACAAACTGTAACTGTTGGCTGCCAAATATTAGCATCTCAAGCAACACACCATGAACACCAACGGTTGGTCGATAATCATTAGCATCGTTGGAAACATACTATAACAGTTGGCCGCAACATTTTAGCATCACTGGAAAAGTACTTCAACCTGTTGCCGCTAATTATTAGCATTACTAGCAACATACTGTAACAGTTGGTCAATAATTATTAGCGTCGCTAGCAACATTCAAGAGTTGGTTGCTAACTATTGGCATCACTGGAGACATACTTTAACAGTTGGTTGCTAAATATTAGCATCACTAGAAACATACTATAACAGTTGGTTGCTAAATATAAGCCTTACTAGCAACATACTTTAACAGTTGGTCACTAATTATTAGCATCACTGGAAATATACTTTAACCTGTTGCCGCTAATTAATAGCATTACTAGCAACATACTATAACAGTTGGTTGCTAAATATTAGCATCACTGGAGACATACTTTAACAGTTGGTTGCTAAATATTAGCATCACTGGAAACATTATATAACAGTTGGTTGCTAAATATTAGCCTTACTAGCAACATACTTTAACAGTTGGTCACTAATTATAAGCATCACTAACAACCTACTACAACAGTTGGTTGCTAAATATTAGCATCACTGGAAATATACTTTAACCTGTTGCCGCTAATTAATAGCATTACTAGCAACATACTATAACAGTTGGTTGCTAAATATTAGCATCACTGGAAACATACTATATCAGTTGGTATCTAAATATTAGCATCACTGGAAACATACTATAACAGTTGGTTGCTAAATATTAGCATCACTGGAAACATACTTTAACAGTTGGTCACTAATTATTAGCATCACTAACAACCTACTACAACAGTTGGTTGCTAAATATTAGCATCACTGGAAATATACTTTAACCTGTTGCCGCTAATTAATAGCATTACTAGCAACATACTATAACAGTTGGTTGCTAAATATTAGCATCACTGGAAACATACTATAACAGTTGGTATCTAAATATTAGCATCACTGGAAACATACTATAACAGTTGGTTGCTAAATATTAGCATCACTGGAAACATACTTTAACAGTTGGTCACTAATTATTAGCATCACTAACAACCTACTACAACAGTTGGTTGCTAAATATTAGCATCACTGGAAATATACTTTAACCTGTTGCCGCTAATTAATAGCATTACTAGCAACATACTATAACAGTTGGTTGCTAAATATTAGCATCACTGGAAACATACTATAACAGTTGGTATCTAAATATTAGCATCACTGGAAACATACTATAACAGTTGGTTGCTAAATATTAGCATCACTGGAAACATACTTTAACAGTTGGTCACTAATTATTAGTATCACTATCAAAATACTAAAGTGTTGGCTGCTAATTATATGAATTTTTTTATTATTTGTGCAGGCTTTTCCTTAGATATTCTGAGACTCCTGTGTTTGTCTCGGTGTTGTCTTGCACTTTTAAGTATATATTTTCTGTGATACCAGGCTGTTTTAACAAACTATTTTGTCGTGAGTTTTTTGTGTTGAGAAGCTAGATGCTAACATTAGCCACTAACAGTTAGACTGGCTATGTTGTTCTGTTTAAACTCTGTTTCTGACCCTTGCTTGATAAAGTTTAACACCCATGAAAAAACTGGCTTCATCTTTGATTTTCATTTATTTTAGACAACATTTCCTTAAATAGCTTCTGATGAATGTGGACCTGTACTGTGTGTATCTATCTTGAAATATAAAAAAAACACCATTGATGCATCGGTTTCATGCAGGGAGTGACAGCAGTATAAATAAAGAGGTGCGAGTCTAAAGATTGTCTAATATATCCTCATTGGAGCTTCAGGTTTAGGTCATTTATTTTACTCAGGTAGGCTTGTCAGTTGTTATATATAGATAATAACAACGTGTCGATTCTGTTTTATATGAATTCATGTCTGCGGTAATGTGTTATTTGAACAAATCCTTTGTTATAGAACAGAATAATTAAAGGAATGAATGAAATACTCGAGGAAAACTAGACCAGTCGTTTTCGGATCTTTATTTTGTTGAATCATTCAGAATTATTTTATTTCTTCTCGCTTTCCTATTTTTACCACTGTGTCTGTTTTTCAGCGTCAGAAAAATGTGTGTTGAATCTCTTTTCATTTGATTTGTCTCATGTTGATCTTTGGAAACCTCTGGGTTCAGTTTTTAGTGATAATGAATTGTTAATGTATTAGTCAGAATTCTTCAGAACGAAACAGGATTTGTTTGAATGTTTCTAAATTACTTTTGTTTATCTGCCCACAAATATTGAAACGATCACACGAGAAATAAACTTTGGGTTCGGTCGCACAAGACGCGCACACACACACACATACACACACAGAGATTAAAAACCAAACACAACACGCTGCAATCCTCTTTGTGAGGTATTAAACATATCATTACAGAATATGCAGTACAAGTCCTTCCTGGAGGATTACAAGTCAAGAATAGTGCTTCACGGACGCAAAAACTGGATTTGAGACAGAAATGTTTCAAAGAAAAAAAGTCTCAGCTCAGATTAGATTTCTCCGTTTGACAATCCAAATGGAGTTGTTTACTGACTATTTAAACTTCTCTGCACACTA
Organism: Callionymus lyra; assembly: GCF_982586985.1. Classification (NCBI taxonomy): domain Eukaryota; kingdom Metazoa; phylum Chordata; class Actinopteri; order Syngnathiformes; family Callionymidae; genus Callionymus; species Callionymus lyra. Next base: position 46,057,893 of record NC_141818.1, on the reverse strand, counting down.
GTGATGTGATGATGAAGCTTCATGAAACAGTGTAATGTTGTTTAGAGGTCAGTAGGTGGCGCCATCAGTTTAAAAATGATGTTTCATTCAAACAGTTGTTCAAAACAAAGGAAAATAATGCAGAGACCGCCATCTAGTGGACTCTGAAAATAATGACACTGTTTCATGAAGCTTCATCACAACATCACCACCATACACATCATTCTGACTACAGCGATATCTGGACTCATTCAATGTTTGGAGAGTAAAACGAAGCAGTTTGTACAAAAAAAGATTAAGATTAAAGAGAAATAATAATCCATTCATATTTAAACAGATTAACAATAAAAACATGTTGCTCATGGCAGAAAACAGTGACAAGGACTCCATCACAAGTTTGAATAACACTAAACTCATGAACTAAAAACATATTTTTTCCAAATTGGAGCAGATTCTTTTTTTCTGTGATGCAGGTTTATTTTCAAAAAAGTAAAATTTATTTTGGTAGCTATGACTTTCAGGAGTTTCTCAAGAGTTTTAAAGGTTCTTTTTCTCTCTACCAACTTTCCATGAGTTTTATTTGAACAAATGTTATGATAGAAACATATTTAAAGCTTTTCCTATGATTGAGTTGGTTCAACATTTTACATTTTTAGACTAGTAATGAAAGTAAATCCTTAATATGCACCTTGTGATCTCGGAATTCTAAAAAAACCCACTTGACCTGAGAGATTGTTGCAAAGTTCAACGGTGACAATTAGCCACTAAAGAAAGAGGAATCGCTGTCTTTAAATTCCATTAATAATTGGCTCCCATCTTGTGAAGGATTCAAAAGGGCACTTTCGTTTGTTGAATAAACTTCCTTTAGTTAAAGTTATAAAAGAACATCACACTGAACTCAAATCTTCAGGGACAAAGAGGGGGAAGAAGTTTCATCAAGGAATTCCACTTTTCTTTCACAGTATAATTATATTGTTTTAAACAAGTTTTTATTACAGTCATTATCATTCTAGTTAAATAAAAGAAACTGGAATATGACATAAGTTTTCAGTTATTTAACACTTTTTTTGTTGTGCATATTTCTTGCGTGTGTTCATTCAAAGTTTTGATGATTTCAGTGAGAATCTATTTTGTAGATAATCATGAAAACATTGAACGAGAAGGTGTTTGGTTTGGTTTGTACTGTATAAAGTTATTAACAATACCATCAAAATAGTTGAACACCAAATAAAGACATAAATACCTCAAATATAATGTGATCGTGATCTGATGTTGTGTACATTATCGTCCAATGATGAACCTAACTTCCGACTCACTACAAATATTTCCCTGTGGGAGACAAATCCCCCCCAAAAAATAATTTTTTGGTCGACTTATTTTCAATCAGAGCCAAACCCTGTAGAATTATCCACACAGTAAACTCATCATTTCACAGTTAGTTTGTATCTGGTTGAACTGATTTCAATTAGAACACATGAGACGACAGAATGAAGGAGGGAGGCGGAGAGATGGAGCAGGAAAGATTGTGCAGAAGAAGCACGGGAGTGAAGAAGATGCAGGATAAAAGAGGGGAGAACAGTTGATGATGCAAAGTGGAAGTGGGACCAGATAATAACCAAACATGTTCTTTAAAATAGTAATGGACTGATGAAGCTTCATGAAGCAGTCTCGTGTTGTTCAGAGGTCAGAAGGTGGCGCCATCAGTTTAAAAATGATGTTTCATTAGAACAGTTGTTAAAAAAAAAAGAAAATAGGCGCCATCTAGTGGACTCTGAAAATAATGACACTGCTTCATGAAGCTTCATTGGACCAGCACTAGTTTAAAGAGTAGGTGAACATGGAGATGGAAACCAAACTACTAACGCAGCCTTTGGTTTAAGTAGAGACCTCTTGGGACTCCCAGGTTAATGATCCAGGGCTCAGTCTATCAACAACTCCTTCTTGTCTCACGTCTAACAATGATTCATCATCGCACAAGTTTACCTCTGCGGCCTTCCAGCTGTGGACGACCGAAGAAATCAATGACGTTCTCCAAACATCTAAATATATTCCTTCGTCTTTTTGATTTGTTAGCAGAAGCTCCAGACGCAGAATTGAAACAACAGCTTGTGTTTCGTGATGGAAACAACTCATTTAATTCGTCTCGTGTCAGCAATTTGGGTTTTCAAGGTTATTAGGAAGTGATAATAATTAATGACATCATGACTAACAGTTATAATTGTGCACATTTGAAAAAGAAACACACAATTACCCACACCAACAATGATGTGTACACATTTAAAATTCATTGTTCTGGTTCTCTTGGATCTGTCGTCAGCCTTTGACACAGTTGATCACCAGATCCTGCTGAGAAGACTAAGGGATGAAGTGGGACTGTCTGGGTCTGTGTTAGAATGGTTCTCATCTTACCTTTCTGGGCGCAGTTTTAGTGTATCTGCCAATCAAATGAGGTCTGAATCGGCAGATCTGTTGTTTGGAGTCCCTCAAGGTTCTGTTCTGGGTCCTTTATTGTTTTTGCTGTACTTGATTCACCTCGGTAAAATCATTCAGAGATTTCCAGATGTTTCTTATCACATTTTTGCTGATGACATCCAGCTCTACTGCTCTTTTGATCCAACTGAGCCCCAGAGGCTGAACAGCTTAGTCAATTGTTTGCTAGAAATCAAACAATGGCTGAGTGAAAACACTTTGCAGCTAAATGTGGACAAAACTGAAAAACTGGTGATTGCTCCTGATGATAAGATTCCAGGGTTGAGTCAGTACTTGGGTGACTTAGGTCAGTCTGTCAAACTGAGCCTGAGAAACCTGGGTGTTGTATTTGATAAAGACATGTCTCTTGTTCAACACTGCAGAAAACTGACCAGAAACTGAGAAAAATCTCTAAACTTAGGAAAATGTTGTCGGAACATGATCTGGAGCTTGTAATCCATGCGTTTGTTTCTTCTCGTCTGGACTATTGTAACAGTTTGTTTTCATGTCTTAACAAGAAGGATCTGTCTCGTCTGCAGTTGATACAAAACTCTGCAGCGAGAATTCTAACCCGCTCAAGTAGAAGAACTCACATTTCTCCGGTCCTTAAAACTCTTCACTGGCTTCCAGTTTCTTTCAGGATCAACTTTAAAATTCTGGTTCTTACTTTCAGATCTATTCATGGTCAGGCTCCTCCTTACATCACTGATCTGATCCAGCCTTACACCCCAGCTCGGGCTCTGAGGTCTGTGGATCAGAATCTACTTATGGTTCCACGCACACGGCTCAGGACCAGAGGAGAGAAATCTTTTCAGGCTGTTGCTCCTAAGCTTTGGAACGATCTTCCTCTCTCTTTGCGCTTAATGGAGTCTACTGACTCCTTTAAAAAACACCTTAAGACGTTTCTATTTGTTCAGGCTTTTCCTTTAATTTCTCGAACTCCTGTGTTGTTCTCAGTATTATCTTGATCTTTAAAGTATGTACTTTTTTGAGTATTGTTTTGATTGTTTAAGCGCTTTGTGACCCTGGTCTCGAAAAGCGCTATATAAATAAATATTACTTACTTACTTACTTACTTTTACATTCATAAGCACAATGATGGTTCTTTTTTTTAATACCCCAATAGACAGTACTCACGGTTCAAATGAAACATTTTTAAAGAGCGCCACCATCTGAGCTCTTAAAAAATAGGAGACTAATGTTCTTTCTGCAGGGACTGGTGAGACCATCTCAAAAAGAAAATAATGTTTATTATAAAATGATATAAATGTTGGTAAGTTTTTCCAATAAAGAAGCTGACTTTCTGTGTCAGTTGAATTAAAGTTGCACATTCTACGATTTGACATGTTTGATGTACAAATTGATTGATTCAAAATGTATTATTGTACAAAAGATGAGATTGAAATACACGTTAAAGTGAAATTTAGAGAGTAATGCTGGTAGTGGCTAGAGTGTCGCCGAGCCGCTGTATATCGCAAATAAAATGTCCAAGTGTCGGATTAGGAATCTGGATTAAGGCTGTGAACTTTGACAGAGAAGAGGCGTCACGGATCAGAATTGGATTGTATTTGCAGAAATGAGAGATAAATACAGAACCTTCTCATAGAAAAAACTGTTTTGGTTGCATCTTTATACTGCAAAAAACACTGACTAGAATGAATAATAGCTGGTCTTGAATTAATCCAACAAAGGAAAGTGTTCTTCCTGATGGCGTATCTGATTAAACACATTCCATTCCCAACTCAAGCAATAATTAACATGTCATTACCTGTGGTTAAGCAAATGTGACAAAACACTCCTTATTTACATAGTAGCCAGATTTAAACCTGAAACCTTTCCATTGACAACCCGAGAGACCTTTATTTAATCTGATTAATAACAGGGGAATGAAAAATACCACCCCCTCCTCACCCTCCCCCCCCATCATGAATATTCCGATACATCCAACCCTCAAATGAGACCATTCCCCTGCACTGATGTTATTCTACTCCCTGCTCCAGCACCAACACTGCTCTTTTATAATTAATGTTGGTTGTTCAATAATTTGTGGTGAACATTCAAATAAACATGATCATGACGATGTTTTCATAAATATTTCCTTAGATTTAGCGTTTTCTCTTCCTTCTCTCAAGTCATGTGTTCAATCATTCTTAAGATAATTTCCATGTTCGACTACAGCATTTGCATTTCATGTTTTCTCCTTGCGTGTTCGGCCCCGGGTTGGCCCCATTACAAATGTGCGAAACATCTCTGCGGTTATAGTATAGGCTCGTCGTTCCTCTAATATATTTTTTAATTAGAGGCTTTGGTCTGGTTTGTTAGAATAGAAGAGCTGAAATCTAGGGGGAAAAAATGGTATTATTTTCAGTAAAAAATATACTTGAGGAAATAATGACCTATGGTTCACATAATTCAGTCCAGAAAAGGGTCTTAATTTAAGATATTAAAATAAAAATGACCTTTATATAAATGAAACATAATACTAATTCATTCCTTATTCATTTTTCTCCAAACAATGTCAAAGGTAAGTAAGTAAGAAAGTAACTAATTTATATTTATAGAGCTCTTTTCCGGACCAGGGTCACAAAGCGCTTAAACAATTAAAACAATATTCAATAAAGTATATACTTAAAAGGTCAAGATAACACTAAGAACAACACAGGAGTTCCAGAAAATCAAGGTAAAGCCTGAACAAATAAAAATGTCTTAAGATGTTTCTTGAAGGAGTCAGTAGATCATCAAACACAGAGATGGTTCCAAAGCTTAGGAGCAACAGTCTGGAAGGATTTCTCTCCTCTGGTCCTGAAGCGTGTTCAGGAACCATCAGTAGATTCTGATCCACAGACCTCAGAGCCCGAGCTGGGGTGTAAGTCTGGATCAGATCACTGATGGAAGGTCTGACCATGAATAGATCTGAAAGTAAGAACCAGGATTTTAAAGTTGATCCTGAAAGAAACTGGAAGCCAGTGAAGAGTTTGAAGGAGAAATGTGAGTTCTTCTACTAGAGCGGCTCAGAATTCTCGCTGCAGAGTTTTGTATGAACTGCAGGCGAGACACATCCTTCTTGTTTAGACATGAAACAACAAACTGTTGCAATAGTCTATACGAGAAGACACAAAAAGTACATTTATAACTATTGACACCACACGGTCCTAGAAAACATGTTCCAGCCAATTGAACCAGTGGTAGAAAATGAACCAATAGACAGATGGAGAAACTTTATTCGGAGGGTTTTCTTATTTTTAAGAGCTGATCCTCCATTTGAAGGAAGGCTGGAAGATACGATTGAAATGTTCTGAAGGCAAACCGTCATTAGTAAGTGACGTGTTGGTGCAATTCCCCTGCTTACTCATCAGTCCTTTAGTGGAATTAGCATTAGTTTTATTTCCCAAGAAGCGCTGCTCAGAGTTAAGAAGCAATGAGCGAAAAGAAACAGATGTGGGTGTAATTACACATTTACAACACTATAACACTGTGCTGCTCATTGATTGTTTCAACGTTTACTTTAAAGATTATGGATACGGACGTTTGCCATCATTACATGCAGAATATGTCCGTACAGGTGGCTCTATTGAATCATTACGCCGAGACAAACACTTTTCTAATTAGTCTAAAACATGAGCGTAATGAAGATGTGGTGCTTCATTAATACTGGTCATTACCAAGCCTGCAGGACGGAGAGAGCGAGAGGCACACGCCACTAAATGAGACGCCATATGAGAACTCTCCATCTCTTTCTTGGCTCCCTACCATTTCGTTCTCTGGCCATCTCCAGTCCATTAATCTCCATCCATCCTGTGGAACCTTTCCCTTCGCAGAGCACTTTTTTTTTCTCCGATTTCTCATTCCAAATGAAATTAGCAGAGGCAGTGAAACAAGGCGTAAAAGGGTTTCCAGCAGCCTGGTAATGAAAGAGTGGGAGATATGCTTGGGCCTTTTTTAAGATGTACTTCTTTTTCAACTTTTAGTGTATTTACATAAATAACCAACAGTTCGTATAATCCCAATTTTATGCCTCGCAAATATTCTTATGAGTATTCAAATACTCTTTCAAATCAAACCTACAAACAGGAAATGTTTAACACGTAGAAGCAATTTAAATGTACAACTTAATGAGGCGGGTTGATTCTAGATCAGACCTGGGCAAAGTGCTGCCCTTTGACTGAATTAAAGAAATGTTTTAAAAAACCCTCATCTATACAAAAATAAAATTGCAGCTTATTTATCTTAATAAATGTCACGGCCTAGGGATTTTTTCGTCTTTCTTTTTTCTTGACGGCCCCTAACAACATTCACAGAATATAATGTGGCCCTTGAAGAATTTTAATTGCCCACCCCTGTTCTAGATAGTTGTGTCTTTAATGTGATGAAGGGAACGTTTATTTCTATTGCTTTTAAACAGAACAAAATTTCTCTTTTAGGGTGAAGATGAGACGTATGTGAAAATGTATCTCGGTACTAACGTTAATGTGGCGTCTATTAGGCACCATTTTGTTGTGATCAAGGCTTTTGTGATACTTTTAGTTGACCAGCATATACACAGCAACGGGCCCGAGTTGAAGAACTTTAGCATCACATTGGTGACGATTTTGAGGACATTACGCATTCTCTGTCCATTATGTTTAAAAAAACACTATTACAGCCTGAGTACGGTGTACATTTTAGGACAAGGGTGCCCAACGTTTTTGGTATTATGTCACAGTCTGGACATCAGATAAAAATGGTAAAAAAAAAATCGTTTAGAGTTTTTGTTTAACTAATTTTTACTAGTTTTACAGGTTCATTTTTTAAATTAACTTGATTTAAACAAGCATCTTGATGGTCAAGAGAATTTTACTTTGGAGAAAATACAATCTTTTTCTAAAAACAAGACACATTTCAGACAGTAATGATCAACATTAAAAATTGTCTTTCTTTCTGTTTGGCCTTGTTACAAATGCCTCACAGACTCATACAGGTCTCCACACCTGGGATTGGGGAACACTTTTTTTAGGTACATCGTCAGGTCACAGAACAAGGTATGAAGTGTCAGAGTGAAGTGTAAGGTTTCAGGAACACGTTTGGCATCCGTCAGAACATTGATTAAACATACTCAGGCTTCAAAAGTTTTCAGACAAAATGATATACGACAGTCTCATATATACGGAGCCAGAGATAACAATTATTCTTTAATTTATCAATTCCAATTTGTGGCGTCAATCTGGATAACCCAGTTGGTCGAGTTCTCGGCTCTGGACCAAAGAAACATGGTTCGATCCCTCAACTGGCATTTTCATTTGTACCTGTTTTTTTTAGAAATCCTACTGTGATGCAGCTACAAGAGCAGACTCGCGCTCCCTTGACTTTTTTCGTTTGTTAAGGCATTATTCATACATTTATTTATTTATTAGTGAAGTTGGACTTTTGGCTGAACCATCACTTTAAAGTAATCGCTACTGTTCATGCTGGACTTTATTCTAACAAGCTGTGACAGCCGAGTGTCTGCCCAATAGCAGTTTTATTTAGCAGCAGGCGGTGGAGGGTTGAGTCTGGTCTGAGGAGACTACAAACAATAAACCAGACGGAGATAGATAGAGGTTTGAGATGACAGGATGGAGGGGGAGATTTTGGGCCCAGCAACAGGGTAAGACAGACGAGTGCGGTGGGATAAACAGAGGAAGATTATGAAGGAGAGCCGGCTCTTTAGGGAGTAGTGCAATATGTCAGCAAGAGACCCGCTGGCCTGAACGAACAGCTGATGAAATTCAACAGAAACTAGGATGAAAAGTGGGCAGGAAAGGGAGAACCTCATTTAGTTATTATTGTTATTATTATTATTAAGTATTGCTGGATCATTCTACTTCTTTTTTTTTCAAGTTCCCTCGCTCAGTCTCTCACCCGCCACTAAAGAGCCCTGTGAAAACTGTCTTGCAATAAAAAGACATTGGGAATTAATGTGCAATTACGGAGCACCTCATATTGTTCTCCGAGCGTCACGACATCTGCAAATCACACAAATCTGCTCATAAAAGATTGATTAAAAGAAACAAGGTGCCAGGGAAAATGGAGGCACTTGGCAAAACAACACCGCCGCGTCCGTGCGATCTTCAATAAGGAGACTGAAGAAGCAGCAGACGTGGTGCGATGAAGCTGTTTTATCCCACATCTGAGCACCATATCCTTATCCAAAACATTCCAAAAATATCGGTTCTCCTGCCAAGCTGACACCTGGAGTCGTCTTCAAATCACCACCGCGATTATAGCTGTTGGTGCGAGAGCCAAACATCGCGCCGTCGTGATTCCGAATAGCATTTGAAGTGACACTGCCAGACGTGTTCTGTCGGAAACAATTCAAATGATGTATGCAGGAACAATCAATCACAATGGAAACGTTCAGATACAGCAGAATCAAAAGTGGAGTCATTTAGAAGCCGACAGCCAAGATCATCACCACAGAGATTCAAAGTTACAGTAACAGATGACATCAGAGATCTCTACTATACTGAATGACCAACACCCACAGTATCCAAAAGCAACTTTAAATATGTTCAAAAAGCTTGATCCGCACACACACTGTTGATTCAGAACTCTGCAGCCAGAATTCTGACTCGCTCTAGTAGAAGAACTCACATTTCTCCGATCCTTTAAACTCTTTCCTGGCTTCCAGTTTCTTTCAGGATCAACTTTAAAATTCTGGTTCTTACTTTCAGATCTATTCATGGTCAGGCTCCTCCTTACATCACTGATCTGATCCAGACTTACACCCCAGCTCGGGCTCTGAGGTCTGTGGATCAGAATCTACTGATGGTTCCTGAACACGGTTCAGGACCAGAGGAGAGAAATCCTTCCAGACTGTTGCTCCTAAGCTTTGGAACCATCTTCCTCTCTCTTTGCGCTTGATGGATCTAATGAATCCTTCAAGAAACATCTTAAGACGTTTTTATTTGTTCAGGCTTTTCCTTGATTTTCTGGAACTCCTGTTGTGTTATCACTTTTATCTTGCCTTTTAAAGTATATACTTTATTGACTATTGTTTTGATTGTTTCAGCGCTTTGTGACCCTGGTCTGGAAAAGTGCTATATAAATAAAAATGACTTACTTACTTACTTACAGTACAATAGAGCCTCATTGAGTGTAAAGTGGTTTCTTTGGTCCCTACATACAGCTTGTGACTGAAGCAACTCTACCAGCATATCGTTGCATTGACTTTGGCATTTTATTCTGTTAATATAAATACATTACATTATTGACACCACATGGTCCCAGGACCCCCCCGGCTTTCGTTGTCCCAGGACTCAACTCTTAGGAAAATTAGCCAATGGGCTGCTTTCTCTGTCTTCAGGCCCTGACATTGAGTCAGGGTGCTTACGTATTTGAACGGGTCATTCAGCTGTTAACTAAAACAGCTGATTTGGCATTTCCAAGCTGCTAATGCTATCTAGTCAATAAGATGCTTGGATAGAATCGACCCAAATTAGCGACGGTTCACCAGGCACAGCCTTTTACCATTTCTTTACCAGCCTAGTCGTGTGAACAAAATGGACCTCTGAAAAAGAACCTCTTCATCCAAGTTATCAAGTTAGTGATGCAAGAATCTTAGACCGGATAAGGTATTATTATGTTCCTGTGATGGATTTCAGTTCCCGTCTGGAAAAAAACTGTTACATAATTGAATTAAAAGTTTATATTTCAACTCAGTCACATTAAATGGTCCGGTGGAAAGACTCTGCTGACTGAATGTCTTCTAATCTATTTCAGTCACATCCGATCCATCTTTTTTTATGGTCCATTTATCCAATGCCCACTGCACACCGTCTCCCACATTCTTCCCCTGATCTCAATCGATCAAGCTATGGTAATACTCTAGAAACCTGTGGCCAGACCTCCATCGAACAAGAACGTTTTAAAATATTGCTCTGTGCTCGAGGGGGAATTCAATCTACTTTTAATTTGATAACAAAATATAAAACAAGACGCAAACGTTATTCCTGTTTTTTTTTTTAATGAGGGTAGCTCATTTAATTTCAAGTATTGTCCATCATTGTTTGAGGTTAAAAACCTATAGTCAGGACTTGAGAAAGAAAATTGACATGTTCGCTTTGACCTATTTTGTCACATGCAGTAGACTGGTCTCTCCGGTGACAGTTGCCTTTCTAGACCAGGGTCACAAACCACTTGAACAATCAAAAACAATACACAGTTAAAATATATACTTTAAAAGGCCAAGACACATAAGACAAACACAGGAGTCTTAAAAATAAGGGAAAAGCAGAAATAAAAAGGTCTTAAGTTGTTTTTTTGAAGGAGTCAGTAGATCATCAAACACAGATGTTTCTTGAAGAAGTCAGTAGATCATCAAACACAGATGTTTCTTGAAGGAGTCAGTAGATCATCAAACACAGAGATGGTTCCAAAGCTTAGGAGCAACAGTCTGGAAGGATTTCTCTCCTCTGGTCCTGAAGCGTGTTCAGGAACCATCAGTAGATTCTGATCCACAGACCTCAGAGCCCGAGCTGGGGTGTAAGTCTGGATCAGATCACTGATGGAAGGTCTGACCATGAATAGATCTGAAAGTAAGAACCAGAATTTTAAAATTGATCCTGAAGAAACTGGCAGCCAGTGAAGAGATTTAAGGATCGGAGAAATGTGAGTTCTTCTACTAGAGCGGCTCAGAATTCTCATTGCAGAGTTTTGTATTAACTTCAGGCGAGACAGTTCCTTCTTGTTTAAACATGAAAATAAACTGTTACAATAGTCCAAACGAGAAGACACAAACACATTGAAGAAGGGGATTTCCAGGGGATTTATAAAGTCAATCTATCTAGACCTAAAAGTTTCTGCAGTGAATGACGAATGATAAAGGAGGAAAAACTAAATATTTTACTTGAAATCTACTGAGAAACATATTCTATTACAGTACTTAAGCAAACAAGAGAAGTACATGTTCTCTTCCCTTCAGCAAGTTTCTGTGGTGCTTCTCTTTTGGGTCTTCAAGTTCTTATCAATAATTTGCCACTAATGGAGGGCCGATGCCCCTCCTGACATTTCTCATTACCACAGCTTTTGTGGACAATGCGAGCTCAAAACGAAGCAGATCAAATACTTCTCTGCTGCTCCATCAACTCTGAGTGGCGTCGCCTTCTTCTGAACAGAGCAATCTCTTTGTTGGAGAAATAAGTAGTTTCTGTGAATATCTCATCCTGCTTGAGAGACTTTGAGTACTTATTGAGGAAAAAAACGAACTGAGTTCAACTTAATAGTATTTGTTACGTTTTACTCTCTGAATGGAGTCCCTTTTCTTATCAAATGTTTATCTCACACAGGAGTTTCTAGTGATGGTCTGATGAAGCTTCATGAAGCAGTGTTATTCTTTTCAGAGCCCACTAAATGGTGGTCTCTGCACTATTTTCAGGAAGCTTCATAAGTCGCTAGTACTAGCAAGTTCTTGTTCATTAACTGTGGGTCATCAAATTTTAGTTATGGTAAACTTTAGTTCTTTATTTCTTTGAAAAGTGCATTTTAATAAAATGTATTATTATAATTATCTATTGTCCTATTTTGTAAGATCATAATAATCTTGCGATAAAAAAGCAGTGATCAAAGGCCCTGTGTTGGTTGTTTTAATTCATAAAGTTAAATGAGTTAGGACAAAACTAAAAATATACTTTGTTAAAAATGATACCACCTCTAGACCAACTAAACTTTGGTGCTACAGCCATGATCCTACTTTAGCCATACTCAAGAGCAAAGGGCAACTTATGTCTGTTTGTACAAAACCCTTTTTTAATCGAAATTTGGACATTAGATAATGATCTTAAGCCCCGCCCACTGAAAACAATTTATTTTTCTGGAGATGAAAACTACCATAACCACGCCCACTCTAGTGTGATTGGTCTAAAACAGACATTGTCACTTTGCGTCATCAAACCCGAGAGTCTGCAGGGGCTTGTTGTATAAACAAAGCGGGTGTGATAACAGCTGGCCGAGGAGGATTGAAGCCATTATTATTATTATTTATTATTATTATTATATCATAATGGACTCCGCTCTCGTAACCTCTCGATCGCTGACATCTGAAACAGGGAAGAACTTAATAAAGTAATAAGTTAAAAACATACTCATGATGAGGGACTTACTGCATCCTGGAGAGGAATACTTCAACTTTTTAGGTAAACCATGTAAATGTTAGCCATATATATTACAAAATCATTTTTATACTGAAGCAAAATTTCCAGCAGAAATGGGTCATCCTAGAAACTTTGTGCAGCATAAATAGTTTGTCACAGTATTTTTTAAAACAGGCTGCAATGGTCTGGGGAAACAATCAGAATGTGCTTCCACCCTCCCGCCACAGTTTCTCTGTCGAGGTGGATCTACGTCACCAGGGATCAAACACGAGGGAGTGAACTTCAGATTGAGATCACTAGTCCAAACTAAACCGGGCGATGTCCTCATTTAGCTCCCGCTCAACTCGGCAGCACTTCAGGAAATAGGTCAGGTTTGGGAAAGCAGAATTAAACAGAACAGAGTCACAAACTAGAAGCTCACCAGAAGTGATCATGACAAGGGAAGTACATGAGAGTATTTTTTTTTTGTACAAAACAAGAGAATCATCACTCGACATTATTTAAGTTCAGTCATGTATTTAGGAAACACTTGTTCTCTCAGAAAACTGTTCGTAAGTTCGTAAAAAACATTAAATACTCCCATGGCCAACATTTAAAGATCTTTGAGTCTTTAAATCATACGCTTGCAGTTGCTTCGAGGGCTCCCTGTGTCTGTTTACAATGCGTGCATCTGGAGAATGTCAAGCATAACCTCCGACATTAATTCAAACATTTTGTTATTCATGAAAGCTCTCATTGCTTTCATCTCCGGTGATCTTTCATTTCGATCCGGTGCAACACGGAATTATAGTATCAAGCGAAAGTTATTTACAAATTCCAACGTATGTTTCAACATCAACTTTCAAAACACTTCATCATGTCCTCAAGATAATACCCGTCTTAAATGATGAGGCCAATCTCTTGTTCCTGAGCTAACAAGCAACCGAGAGTTTAGTTGAAAAACTCATCCCACCTTTTCCTCTTCATCCAGAGATAACTGTTCCTTTGGCTCACACATCTAGACAGCCTTGAGGCTCCAGCCCTTTAGCTGCCGGTTTCTGAAAGGTGTCTTTCACAAGTGTCACTTGTCCTTGGAGGAGCTAAAGAAAACCATTGATGTTTTTTTTTTTTTCTACTTTGGCACTTTGAAGCACACTTTCTTTAAAATCGAAATAACCTAAATACATAGAAAAATAAGTCCATATACTCCTTTTTTATTAAACCTTTATTGAGTTATGTATAAGAGTATATTAGGTACAATTCAATTTAACTGAGAAAAATCTCTAAACTTAGGAAAATGTTGTCGGAACATGATCTGGAGCTTGTAATCCATGCGTTTGTTTCTTCTCGTCTGGACTATTGTAACAGTTTGTTTTCATGTCTTAACAAGAAGGATCTGTCTCGCCTGCAGTTGATTCAGAACTCTGCAGCCAGAATTCTGACCCGCTCTAGTAGAAGAACTCACATTTCTCCGATCCTTAAAACTCTTTACTGGCTTCCAGTTTCTTTCAGGATCAACTTTAAAATTCTGGTTCTTACTTTCAGATCTATTCATTGTCAGGCTCCTCCTTACATCACTGATCTGATCCAGCCTTACACCCCAGCTCGGGCTCTGAGGTCTGTGGATCAGAATCTACTGATGGTTCCACGCACACGGCTCAGGACCAGAGGAGAGAAATCTTTTCAGGCTGTTGCTCCTAAGCTTTGGAACGATCTTCTCTCTCTTTGCGCTTGATGGATCTACTGACTCCTTTAAGAAGCATCTTAAGACGTTTCTATTTGTTCAGGCTTTTCCTTGAATTTCTCGAACTCCTGTGTTGTTCTCAGTATTATCTTGATCTTTAAAGTATGTACTTTTTTGAGTATTATTTTGATTGTCTAAGCGCTTTGTGACCCTGGTCTCGAAAAGCGCTATATAAATAAATATTACTTACTTACAATATTATTGTACCAAATATATTATTACGTACAATTATGACCTCCCTTATGTTTCTCAGAGATGAATCAGAATCAGCCTCACGCGGAGCTATTTGTCAGACATTCTCACGAATATATTATTTACAGCGTATTCTTCTGCCACCTGTTTTCCAACACGCTTTTCCTCTCAACACGAATGAACAGATTGTCAAAGAAATCCAGCAGGCAGATGTTCGCACGACGGGCAATTAAAGCTTTATCGCTCCAGTTGCCCATTAAGTTATAATCCAAGCAAAGTGCAACCCTCTGGTTAAGTATTGGTTACTTCAAATGAGGATCTCAGCATCTGCGCACACTTTGAATTTCAACCTTGTGTTCGTCTAAATTAAAAAAAAAAGAAGAGCATTCCATTAATTAAAATTTTAAAACCATTTGTTGAGCTGGGGTAATTTTAAATTCAGCAGATGCTCGGCTCAAGACAAGAAGATTCTACACAAACTGGAACAAACATTTGCTCATCCTTTCTAGCTCTGTCACGCCATGGGGAGTCGAGCCAAGTTACCCCCAGGGTGCTTCATCCATCGCCATCGCAGGCCAACATGAAACACAGTAAATGACCTTAAGGAGGAAAGAGTTGAGAAAACGAGTAGACGTTTGGTCAGAATCGAACATAACTCAAAAGACTCAAAACAGACAAATTCGGGGAGAAGGAAAGCAAACCCTTGATTTTAGAGTTGACCTCTGGTCAGACTCTCACCTGCGGACCGATACTTTTTGTGGTGAACGTAAGATCGAAGGCCAAAATTAGTTATAAGGTGGCTGTTGCTGTGAAATTTCCAGGATCTCCGTCTCAGGCCCTTTTGAGAAAGCTTGATTCCCCGGCTACTCCAGACACGCCCTATTTGTGGAAGACCAAGAAACTATTGGAGTGGGTTTGACCTTGGAAAACATCCGGAATAATAATCCCCAAGAAGAACTCAATGAGGTTTTCCTGGATTATTAATTAAACTTCCTTGTTCGACCTCAGGTACAGTAAGCCAAGCATGTCCAAAGTCAGACTCAGGGGGCCATTTTGTGGTCGTTGAGCAGATTTTATGTGGCCAAAATTGATCATTACAAACTATATAATTCAATCAGAGACATTTAAAAATTGTAAAAATAAAGCTTTTAAATGCCACACAAGTCAAATGAAAAATATTGCTAATGCTAATTCATAAATTCATCTTTCTGTCAATTTTTCGTTGAATGGGTAAAATATCTTTGTTCATATTTGGCCCCCGGTTTTTTTTACTTCGTCAACTGTGGCCCTCCTTTAAAAATGTTTGCACACCCCTGCAGTAAGCAGTACAAAGATACTCTACTCTGACATCTGATCTTTTAAGCAATTAAAGTTATATATTACTTTACATATAGCTAGCTGTTAGCAACAAAATAGTTTTTTAACGAAAAAAAAACAGTAGTTCATGTAATACTTTGGTCAAAGCGGTGGCATTAATATATACAGCAAACGTATGACCATGATTGAGGCAAAAGAAGAAATATGGCTTGAGAAAACGTCATATCTAATTGCGATACTTCTCAGATGTCACGCTGAATCGCCGCGAGGAAGTGGAAATCGTGATGGTAAGAAGAAAGGCAGGTACAAAAAGGCAGGCAGAATTCAACCACCAGGGAACCATTAGCAGTACATGTCAAGATGCTTCCTAATGAGACGTCGTCTATAACAACAATCCGGGAAGACTTTTAAACTCAACACACAAACATATCTGGAGCTGGCAGCTGTGGGAGAAGAAGATTCTGTGGTCCCAGAATCCAGCGAACCGTAGAGAGAAACAGTCGACTCACACATCCGTTCAAAGTATTGGGCTTCAGTGAAATGCTGGTAACAAGATGATATAAACCCTCCAGGGAGATTCAGAGATAGGGAGTGGAGGAAGTGCAGTTTGAAAAAGAGAAGGAACATATGTAGACTGTATACTTGAGGGATGTGAAAGTGGTTTCTAAATGGGAGGTGATTTTTGTTCCGGGCAGTTGCAAGAGACAAGAATGCTGGTTCGACACAGCTTTTGAACTTCTTGCGATGCCGTTTCAAATACTCGACGTTAAAGAGGGCAGATGTGCTATTGAGCCAAACAAGAAGGGCTGACAGGAGAGAGTGTTGACAGCCACAAAATTATAGCTCCTCGGGAAATTTCTCCCCGTCGGATTCAATGCGGAGAACATCTTTTCTTTTTGTATGTTTTATCTTTTTCGCTTCATAACATTACATTCACTGAGGTTATCCACTTCAGCTTCAATACTTTGGTTGAATCTTTTTTTTTTTTTTAACAAAAAACACGGGCTGGAATGTTGACCACGGGAAACTCCTAGTGATGTGCTGATGAGAATCATGAAGCAGTGTCATGTTGTTTAGAGGTCAGTAGGGGGCGCCATCAGCTTAAAAGTAATGTTTTACTAGAACAGAACAAAGGAAAATAGTGCAGGGACCGCCATCTAGTGGACTCTGAAAATAATGACACTGTTTCGTGAAGCTTCATCTGATCATCACTAGACACTGTGAGATAAACATTTTATAAGAAAATACATTTCTTTGTTTAAATTTTAAAGAGTAAAAATGTATTTGTATTTTCGTAAACAAAGCAAACTGGGTCGACTGGGTCAATTTGATTGTCCACAGCACAATATTATGTGTCCTAATACTCAGTCACTCAGACTCACATTTTATTCAAAACTAAAAAAGCCAAGTCAAATCGACCAAGAAAGTATCTTCACTAACAGTGCAAAAACCCTACAAATATTTCCAAAAACTGTGTATTTATTTTAAATAAAAACATCTTAGAGAACTTTCATGATGCTTCGTTTGTGGTTTCAGAAGCCACTAAAATGTCAGGCCTAGTATCTTAAATAATAGTTTTTTTCTACCAGGATCAACCACTTGCTGAGCCTTCAGATTACTTTTACTGTGTCATGAAATATGGGGGCGCACGGTAGGGATCGCCTCGCAGCAAGGAAGGTTGCCGGTTGGAATCCAGGTCGGGAGGGAGCTAACCTTTGACCTTGCTGTGTGGAGTTTGTATGTTTTCTCCACCCTGTTGCGTGGGTTTTCTCCGGGAAAATGTTACACCCACAGTCCAAAAACATAAAGAGGTACATAGGGAAATTGTCCTTAGGAAAAAGCCTGTGTATAGGTGTAGGTGTGTGTGTTTGGTTGTCTGCATGTCTTTGTGTGCCCTGCGACAGACTGGCGTCCTGTCCAGGGTGTTCCCCACCTCTCGTGACCCCCATAAGGGATTAAGTGGTAAAGAAAATCAATTAATGAAACATTAAATGTTTCATAAAACCCACACCCATAGCTTGTAGCATTTACCATCACATCAACACAAGAAGATGAAAAGAACAAAGACCTATATATATATTTATTTAGCCTAAGGTTAAGTCTTTCATTGGTGGTAATGTTGGTTTATTGTGTGTGTTTTATTATCAATACACAGGAATTCAATATGTGTAAGAATTGATATATAATTAAGTCAACAACTTACTATTTATTTTTAATTTGATGACCTTAAATGTCCACAAAAAGACCGACACTTATTCAACTAAATGGACAAACAAACAAAAAAAGATACCGATTGTAACATCGAATCCTAAGGAAAGTATACACCAATATTATGACAAAACCGAGTGTTTCTGTACAGAACTCTTGACGCCTCCATCCGTATTCAAGAGTCAGCACCTCCTCTTGATTATCCATCCATACTTTTCTTATCCCTTAATCCGCCGTGACAGACCAAGAAGTCCTTTAATAATACAGGAGCTCCTCCGTCTCCTCTGGTACCGGTGGCCGATTCCTGTGGGATTCAATCATGGTCTCGCTAATGAGATAAGCATAGCTAATGTGCACAGCTCCGTCTTCTTCAAGGAAATGCAGCAGGGGTGACTCAGGAGGCACAACAACCCAGGAAGAGTCGATGGAGTCATCTGCTCTTTGGGTTTGTACAGAACCAGAACTTCTTGTTTTTATTAAACATTGTGTGTGTGATTTATTAGGGAGAATATCAAGGATGGTTGTGTTGAATGTGTCACAGTCTTCAGTACGTTTCTGAAGCTAGTTTTACATTCCTTTAAATGACGAAAAGCCAGCAGACATTTGTGTATTGAATCAAAAGCATTAACACTATACATAGAACAACATACAATATAGCTCAATGTAAATCTTTGAAATGTGGAACTTTATACAATTTGTAACACATGCTATGTTTATACACTTTATAGCTAATAAGGCAAAAAAGTACTAATCCAAAGATACGGAAACACCAATATATCACTTGCAATAGACACTACTTACTCAGCGCCCCCTACTGGTAAAAGTATACATTTGACATATTTACAAAATAGTTATTTAAATCTTAAATAACACTTTATGTACAAGTCATTTGCATCTTGATTTATCCAACTATATATTTTATCACACTAGCACGCTACCTTGGTCAATGCTAGCTTTATTTTAGCTGCTACTAGCATATTTTAGCTTTCTATCGTGACTTAAACTTGTTTAATTTTTTTCCAATTATTTATTATTATTATAGTTCATTATAGTTCATTATAGTTCATTATATTATTTAATCAGCAAGTATTATTCAATAAAACATTTTTCTTGGTCTCTTGGTTATATTTTTTCAAGTATTTGTATTTTTTAATCCTAGTGGCATCAAAAATGGCATCTAATATGTCTTCCTGTTAGTAAAGAGTTTGCATTTTGTTTGTATTGTGTTATATGATACATTATTTACCAGGTAAAGGATGTTGTGCAAGGATAAAATCGTAATGGGAGTTCACCAAACCAGGAAAAAGGAACTGTGAGAGTGCAAACCTCCATCAAACAATAGACGTTTACACCAAAATGATTTTTTTCTTGTGAGTTCATGATTCCACCTTTACTTTAATCAATATAGATTGATTGCATAGTTGGAATTTTAGATATCACCGATCTTACAAACGAATACATTAAACTTACCAATATTAACAAGGTAGTCTAAAATTTCCAAGGAAGACTAGCAGTTCATATTTTGAAGTCGGAAGTTTGTTTAGACAACACTAATAACAGTCTGTTGTCTCTGTTGTGAGCCATTCCTAAAAAGACTTTAATCAGTGAGTTCAAACTCTTTCATTCATCATGTTGCACTTTATTTCAACTCTGCCATTTTCATGCCTCACAGAATCAATCATGTTTTTATCATATTAATATTTGATGCTGTTCCTAATGTAGTGGGTCAACTTGAAATGAATTATTTTTGTGACTCTAGTCGGGCTATATCTAGAGATGATGAATTATTATTCATTTTATCATTTTAACACAGGACCAGAACTGATCTTCCAACCGGTCCTTTTTTTTTTTACGGGTTTCTTATAGTAGAATCAAAAGGATTTCAATTGCGATGGGGGGGCGAGTTTTGGTGACATCTCGTTTGCTTCTATAGTAAATACAAGTGAAAAACAGTGATATAAGGGTCACTTTGTATGAGTTTAGGATTATGACAGATTAGCAGCTGTACCTCTTTGAATCCTATAGAGATTAGAACCAAAGTGACTCCGATTAAATAAATGAGATATGAACATATTATGTAGAAGGAAATATCGGACTTACATAGTCTCTGAAGATAATAATAATCTTGTGTCATAAATTGAACACAAATATAAACGCAGCACTTTTGTTTTAGCTTCTATTTTTGTAATGAGATAAACTCCGGTTAATACTGAAGTTGGTCACGACGAACCGTTAGGTCGAGACCCCCAGGAGGACGACGAGCATGTGGATGAGCTTCCCTGAGACGGTGTCTGACAGTTTGTGCAGAGATTATTTGGTCATGCAAACCAACTGTGGCAGCAACTGCATGAGTGGCTGGTCTCAGACCCTCTTGGAGGTGAGCTTGATGTGGGAGGTCCTGGGCTGGTGGGGTAACACGTGGTCTACGGATCTACTGCCAAATACTCTGATACACTTTGGAGACTTGGCTTATGGTTGATAAATGACCATTCAATTCACGAGCAACAGCTCTGGTGCCTGCTTTCCGCGTGTCAATTTGACGCTCCCTCAAAACTTGGGTCATCTGTGGCATCTGAACATGTCAGAGTGGCCTTTTATTGTGGCCAGTCTTAGGCACACCTGTGCAGTAATCACACCGTCTTAGCAGCATCTTAATACGCCACACCTGTGAGGTGGGATGGATTATCTCGGCAATGTGTCCACTTTCCCAGATTTAGACAGATTTAGACATCTAATGAAAAAGTGTTGAAGCAGAGACGACTTAAATTGAGAACATCCCTGAGGGATCATCAACATATTGTTCATAAGTCTTTTAAAAGTCTTGTCCGATGTTAACAACGAGCTCGCTCCGTTCCACTGCTTCCTATTTTGATGGTTTTAATTGTCTTTAATCATAAATCACACATTCTATTGACAGCATCTGTATAGATAGAGATTAGAGGGTGTCAGCAGTTTGAAATCATGAGAGTATAGTATGTATTCTTCATCTTCAAGACATCTAAACATGATATTTACGGTATTTTCATGTTGGAACAGTCAGCAGCCACACACCTTCGAGGCCTTTATTAAAATCTGTTGGTTTTTCTCTACAATAAAACAACGACTTTCGCACAAAATAACAACTGCGTTTGCCTACACGACCACATTTTTTATATTTGTCTTATTTGCCCGTGAATTGGAAGGTTCTGAGAGGTTCACCCACACACACTTTCATAGAATAGTCCTCACGCGACCTTCATGCCCTCCAAGGATCTCGAGCTTTCAAAACAGCACTCAAAAACTCACCGGGTGAATTGCCTACCTACTCTTTTCAAATGCCACTCACTCCATAAAATTACTAATGGCTTGGACAAAATCCCTTCTACACACCGAGTGTCCAACCTTCAAGCCGCCTGGATAGCGCCAACTTCACCTGTTCTGGAACCAGATTTATTTCCAAAATGTTCTTAATTCTGTGGAAGTTCTTTAAGAAGCAGCAGGCTTTCCAGACCCTTCCATCGCCGCGTAACTGCCAACACTTCAAAAGTGTCCTGCTGTAGAAGTGTCACAGTGGCTGCACACACTAACAAGTCGGTGAGAAAGTTCTCAATCTCACCCTGGAATCGGAGAAGGACCAGGGATAACGGTCAGACAAGCCCTCACAAGCACGACGAGAGAATCACTCCTTTTTAAAATTCGGTCGCACCTTTGAGAAACTATAGGACACAAACCTGTAATCTTCAGTCGTGGATCTCTGCTCAACAATCAACCAAATAGTTTTCTCCCTCTTCTACTTAGCTGTACTAGCTTTGAATCATTTCCAATAACTGGAACTCACCTGGAAAACCACCTTTTGATAATCCTTCTACCAAATTTAGCCCAAATGTGTTCATGTAACCGAGCCACAGTGTATTACTATGAAAAACGCATTCAAGGATGTATTAGTATCCATATTTTTTTTCAGTCTTTAAGCAACATTTTGGAACTTTTTAACCAATTGTCTAGAATCAAAAATCAATTGAATCATGAGCCTGAGAATTGGTATCAAATGGAGAGACACTCAAAGATTCTCTTCCCTAAAGAAGGAGTATTTACAACTGTATCGATCTGTACTACACAGTTAAAACCACACTGAATAACTGACCGATATTGAAGATACTATACGTTTTTGAAAAAGGGGAAACTTGTTTTATTTTAAGGTTCTGACGTGGTCCACCACCACATTGATGGTATCTGGGGCCTCATATACCAAAACTACATTTAATTGGTTTTCCACTGAAAAGTTCACATGTATCAAGAATGAATAGTGTAAAAACATGCAGATTTCCAGACATGTTTGAAGGTGTTGTATGAACATATTCACTGCTCAGATCCTCACTAGTGTTTATCAGAGACACACTGATGATCAATATTAACAAAAAACAAAAAAACACGTACACATGTTTGTCGTTAGATGGGTGGTCATTTAATTATTCACAAACTTTTAATGAGTTCTACATTGATCTCGATGTACAAAGGAAAAGTGCTTGGATTCGTGCGCACAGATTCAAACATCTTAAAGATTCTCTGCACCATTTTCAGAGTTTTTACAGTGACGGCTGGCCCATAGAGGGCGCTGGGGCGCCGCCCTCACGCCGATTTGGCTGTGTTTTCTTAATTCTTTAGCTTGTTTATAAATCTTTTTCATTATTAATTAATCTTTTTTGGTTTGAATATAATCACCATCAGTGTGTTTTTAGAACTCTTAACACTGATAAAATACACTTCCTTTGATTCAAATTCTGATGATAATCTTGGTTCGTGTCGTCATTCGTCATATCCCGTCTATCTGGTGGTCCGTCAGTGACCTCGCATTTCTGTAATTCAGCAACGTTCATAGTCGGCTATTAGCTTCTTTAGCTCATTTGGAGGCGCATCGGTTTTTGTGAAGTTCGAGGACGCAAGGTTTCGACGGTTCAAACGCAGCACTTTACGTTTTAATTTTACATTTTCAAGTCGTTTTTTTCATTTGCAGCATTTGTGAGATTTGATTCGAGAAACAGGATTGTTTTTACCACTGATGCAAAATGATGTATTGGTTTGAGACTTCAATGTGAAAGTGTGCTCATGATAAAGGTTCCAAACGAAGATTGAGTAGTTAATGTCTGGCACCAACAAATGAAGAAGTCTGCATCAAAAATCAGATATATATATTTATATGGAAATAATAACATGAATTCTTCCCCCTACCTTGACTCTTGAATATCGCAAGAACACCACGATCGGCTGAATAAATCCAGCCCATAGAAGGAGGTAAGCTGGCCTCCTGGGCACGGATGCTCCTGGCCGTCTTCTTTCCAGAGTCCTTAGATCTTTTTCAAAGAACTCAAGGCTTGTCACTGGTTGAGAAATCACTGGTCTACTCAGATCCAAACGAAGGTGCTAAAGGAGAGAATGATAAAGAGAAAAACAAAAACATTTAATAAACGTGAGAGAGAACCCTCAAAAATCACCTCATTTTTAGAGATAACTCGACATCGCTGTCAAGTGATGATGCTTCAATTAGGAGATGGTAGTACAACCTATTAGAGGTTGATGGATGTTCATGATTGTCACGATTAAGGATCATACATCTTGTCAATCAGAGGTCAATATTTACCGATGCTTATTCAAAAGTATAGCCATGACCGCAAATCGCAGGATTCGATTCTGCCAGAACGCTACTCAGATTATGCTACATTTAGCAGCAACATATTACTAGCAGAACACAACTTGGTTTGTTAAATTGGGCAAAATTTAAACACCAAAATAGTACAATGGTACAAAAAAAAGTATAATAATCTCTCTCTTTTTCAAAGAAAAAACTATAAAGAACACCTTTCTGAAAAACCTAGCCTGTAGCAATATTAAGCGCACCACACAACTGAGGCCTTTTCATGTATCGAACACTTAAACACTTCTCTACTCTAACCAAACAAAAACTAAACATTGAGGATCCGGTAATTGGCCCAGTGGGATCCTCCTCTGTCTCAACCTCTGTCTCAAACAAAATCCCCCTTTATTTTTTCCTCTTTTGAATTATGTCGGATAATGACCAGTTTGAAAAAGTTGGAAACGACCACTGAGGCGTTACTTCCAATTAGCAGACTGATTAACCGCGAGCTGTGAGTGTTCTGCAGACAGCTGTGACTCCAGTGGGAAATGGTAGAGATGACGAAAATGAAAACATGGAAAGACTATTATTTTCAGCAAACACTCATTATTCTGGACTCTTTTTTGCACTCGCTTCCATTTTTTATTCCTTGACGATGCATAGTTATTTTTATTATGCATCTTTTTCCATGTTATTTATTATCTGCATGACAAAATAATAAAGCCATTGTGAATAACAATATTTACATCGACCACAATGTAAATAAGTATATAAACGAAACTAATAGAAACATAAGGCTTGAAACAACAACGTCAATTATTTACGACCGTTTCCAGTACATTGATTGGACGATGCTGGCCCTCTTTAAAATCTTTATCTAGGGCTTTGTAGTAGCAAGAATATGAGGATAAATACGGGGCAACAATACGATATGAGATACTGTAGGAACGAGTATATATTTGTAGTATTGTCGAGTACTTGACTCTGGTGATGCCGAATTTACAGACCACATGACTTTTGACGAAGTCGTAACTACTTCTCTTTTGAAACCAAAATATGTCCAAACATCAGAAAAAAACGCAAAAACTGCTGTAGTCGACTGTCTCCTCTCGTCCTCAGTCATCGCCAAGATCGTTCATTTAGCTGCAGAGGAAGGTGCTATCAAATATTGATCCAGTATTTTGTAAAGAATATCATGATAAATCGGCAAATTGATATTTTCTAACTGCCCTAGCTTTAACCATTGTGTTGTCTTAGGGTCAAGGTGACCCGAAGGTTTCGAAAATAAATGTGTTTAAGCAATCCCTTGTCCTGCCTGCCTGTGCATTAAAATGAATGACCTCCCTGTGATAAAACAAGTGTGTAGCACCTCGGATGGACATCGGCAAGAAGGTTGTGTTGTGTTTGGGACAAATAAAATCCACAGAAAAACCTTTACAAATGATTTATATAAATCATTAAGAAGCAAAATCAGTATTCATGCGACAGATTTGGGTGATATTTCGCGTAAAAATTCAAGCTTAAGACATTTTCTACTCACCCTCATGTCGACTAAGGGTTTGGATTATTGAGTAATATGTTCCTTTTTAGAGTTGAACACAAAAATGTATGTCCATGTATATCTGTGAACAGAGCTCAATTTTCTTTTGTCCAAAAAGACACTTAAAATGATCAAAATTCCTCCATACTGCTCGTCCGTAACGTCTGTCTTGTTTTGAAGCCTCGACATGACAAATGTTTTGTAAAAAGATTAAACAAGTCTACATTCAAGGTTTTTTGTAGGATAAGCTAAAAGGCTAAAATGCAGTAGTTTAAAGATGAGCAGTATTAAGGCTATTTGGATATTTGGATCTTTTACGACAAGGAAGACATAGCATATGTTTGCTACCATCATATGAACGTATATTTTTGCCGATAACTCAAAAACACAACTATTAGTCGACATGTGGCTGAGTAGAAATGACCGAGGTTCGAATTTTGAGGAAAATAGCTCAAACACATTTGTTTCCGGGCCTCCGGGTCACCTTGACCCAGAAACAAAACAAGGGTTAAACAATACAAAGCAATAAAAGCCCAAAGTTAGAAACTTTAAGCTCCTTTAATCTCCAGAACACTGTGTACAATTTAACAAAAGATACATGTAAGTGATTGAAATAAGTAAATACAACGTGACTTATTAGTATTTTATACAAAGGTTTTCTCTGTTGACTATAATGGGCATAACATAGTGCATGTTAACTCATTGTCGATGGAAATTATTATTTTTAGTGAACGTACACAGAGTACGGATGACGTGCACAGCTCATGTTTGTCAACTCGTCAACCAATGTAGAGAAGCAGGCAGGAGACCTTTGGACACAATTAAAAAGTGTGGAGCCTGATGTACAACCAGGCGTCAGGAGGCTTTAAACATGAAGGTGGAACGAGAAGAACTTGAGTGGGAGGCTGCATCTTTTCTCATCAGTCTGTTGTCCCTGGCAACTGCATTGTCTATTTCGCTTTCCTCCTTTACGTCGACCATGCAAATCATTTTGTCCGAAACCAAGTGCACCGAAGCAGTGGCGGCTCGTAAAATTCCTATAAGGTGGAACTCTTGTATGCAGACTTCACCTTCCTCAACAGAAACTAAGTAATAAACCTGATATTACAAACCAGCATGCCGCTGTCCATCAAGTGCTGTTCACTGTCACCCAATCAGAAAACACCAAATTATATAAAAAAACAACTATAGGAAGATAATAAAAAAATGTTTCCTATGCACCAAGTCATAAGAGATCGGATATGACGGATGACGACGCAAATGAATGAATCAGTCATTATCAGTGTGAAGAATTCTACCAACATACAGACTTGTCACTGTTGATGATTATTTTCAAACGGAAAAATATAATAAAATATAAATAAATGATTAGAAAATAAAAAAACAAATCAGTGTGAGGGCTGCGCCCCAGCGCCCTCTACAGGCCAGCTGCCACTGCACCAAAGGTGTGTGTGTGGATCAAATATTAACTAAAAATGTGATGCATTCTTGCCACACTTTTTGAAAGTAAGTGGCAAACTATGTTTTCCCTCAACAGTAATCTTCAGCTTTGTGAGTGGAATTCTGTTGGAATAGAGACTTTATCTTCAGTCACGGTTGACATCTAAAATAAATACAAATAATATTGGAAGAAAACACTTCACTGCACTCAATCTTATAAAAAAAAAAATATATATATATATATTTGACAGCTATTCAACTCACCAGGGCCCTTCTGTGTAAATAAAACAGTAGCAGTACGGAATTTAAATAAACACTTAAATATGTGCGAACAGTCATTTCATGTCTAATGTTTTATGGATTTCTTCCATTAGTATCAATATAAAGATTTCTAAAGCTACATCCGTTCCTCACAATGCTTGAAGATCTCCTGGTAAAAGTGAAAAATAGATTATTTTATAACCCAATTATTTCAAAGAACATAAAAGTTACAGATGAAATCATGATTACTTTTATTCTCATTTTTTTATTGACCTAAAAGCTTTCCCCCATTAAAAACGTCATTTGCACCACCTCGGTGGGTTTAAGCTTTTAATTCAGTGACGTAGGGAAGAATTATACATGGACTATACGCAGGTCCATTGGCCTTTATGTATCTATTATGTCTGTAATCAAGCCTTTAAAAGGGCCTGAGTCAGCCTTTTTCAAATTAAGTGGAGGAAAAATTGAATGAAATTATGCTGGAAAGTCAGTTCCAAACGTGTCATTTTTTCAATTGCTGAGTGTATATGGTTTCGGTGCTGAATCAGTTTCCTGTGGCGTTGAAGTAAAACATTTGGCTCCTGATTCAGAGTCTTATCAATCAGTAACAAAAGTTTCCACCTCGGAATCCCAGTCAATGACGTCAGAAAGTGATGGAAGGTTTTTTGTCCAGGTTGGAAATGAGAAGTCAAGTATCTTAAAGAGATAGATCACCCGAAATTCTTTATTTTAAGAGTAATCCGTTCCATTTAAGAGTTATAGTCAAAAGTGTTTTTTCATTTTAATGTAGCCATTGGAGCTCAGTTCTAGAGCTTCTACTGTCTACACTGAAAGTATATATTTAAGTACTCTCTGTCGCCATTGTTGGAGGAAGGTGAAGACGAAGATAACGGAGCAACAGTCTCGAGCTGAAAGCCAATTCAGCATTTAATATCACAACCTACATGCTCACCGTAGAAGCCTAGAGGAAAGCGCTGCAGCTCTCTCCACGGAGAGTGACAACTTGGCGGAGCTAATAATTAAAGTCCCTAATACAATAGTACGACTTTCATAATAGTGACTTCGAAAGACACACATTAGGTCCGACACGGACTTTCAACTACTTATGAAGTGGAAGAATCGATAAAGTCCAATTGAAGGTCTTATTAAATTAAAGTTGTCACATTAAATAACTGCCAATCAGGAAACTAACGGAAGCACCTTCAGGTCTGGAAAACTTCAAGCAAAAGACTTCATATCAGTGCCGCCCATGTGGGCCAGACCGACTCATTATGGCCCAGCATTTTTGAAAATGTACTTCATTCCGAATGTTTTTCCTCATCCATCATGATGTCATGATCGCTCGCCAATTAGCTCGGCCGCTGAGGGCTTTTTGTTGGCATGGAAACCGCAGATGACGGACAGAAGTAGCGGTGGGGGGGCAGGATGTGGTGGGCGACGGGAATGTAAATACCGCAGCGAGTGAAGAAAAACAAGAAGGATAGTGACCTTATAAATAGTCGGAAAACATATGGCAGCTCTCGTAGGGGATTCATATGAGCTCATCAGACTGTGAGGGGGAGGAATGTTAAAAAGTATCCTTTTTTTTTTGCAGTAGAAACTAATAATTTAGGGTCTTAATTGAACCTGAATCAGAATCAGAATCCTTTATTTGTCCCGCGAGGGGAAATTCGGTTCAACAACAGCCAGAGCAATGTACCAAGAAAATAAAACACCCAGAAATAAAAAATAATAAAAAGAAAAATAAATAAAATCTAAATAGAATAGAAAATAAATCTGCACTATATTATATATTCACAATCATATTTACAAAAATAAGAAGAAAGGTGCCGTTAAATAATTATCTTGGTGTGTTCTTATTGAGGAGTCTGATGGCAGCAGGGAGGAAGGACCTGCGGTACCTCTCCCTCACACACCGGGGATGGAGCATCCTCTTAGTTAATTATAGGGTCTTAATGGATCCTTAACTATCTGAGCAATATTTGACGGCAAAAAACTTTCAGACACTGGTTCAGGGACTCGTGAGTCATTTTATTAAGTGTCAATTAAAACAATTCCAAGTATGTTTTGTTGTCGACATAAACGGACCGAACTGCAACCTCACCAAGAAATACAAACCTAGTTTACTGAACCACAATATCTGGTTCCAAAGACTAGATGAAATACTTTCAAAATAAAAAAAAACAAATATAATTATGTATCAAAAATAATACGATGTCTAAACTTTAGTTTTTGAGAGCTTTAAACCATTGATTTTCATTTTATTAAAAAATTAAATAAAAATTAACCTTGATTTACCCCCATAAATTACCCTAATAAAGGAAAATGTTTTCTATCCATCTGTTTATTTTTTCAACACATGTTATCTTCATTATCTTCCTTTTCCTATCATAGTTGAGTTGCTTCTATTTACCACACAAGGCGAAGCAAATGTGTTCCTGGACGGAACCTAATGTGCTCCTGAAAAAAAAAAGGGCAAATTAACAAGAACTAGACGTATTTTCCGACTGAAACCAAATCAGTTGGATCTGCAAACTTTCGCAGCGTAACTGATGCGTTGGGGTTTTTAATGGACTGGATTTGAATCTCCCGCTGGGCCACGACTGCAACACCAGCAGGAAGATCAAAGCCCTGCTGGGTGTTTGCATGAATTCTGTGAAAAACATGTTAATGAAGCTTCGGCGATGCAAGAACGCCATCGGTTCCCCCAAACATGTCAGGTGTGAATGTGCGTTCAACCATCGAGTCTGGAGACTTCCTAGAACACAGATTACAAATCCGACCTTGTTTTTGGTGCGTTAAATTATGCATGACTTCCTGTTGAGAAACACTTGGTTTTAAAGTACAATGTAAGTGAAGTGAAATTGAGCTATATACTGTATGTTGGGGAAAACCAGAGGCACTTTTAAACGGTTGCCTAGAGGAAAAGACGGCAATAAAACCAGGAAAGTGAGAATAAGAACAAGTAAAGGGTCTAGGATTCAAGTATAAAAAAAATATGTCCCCTTACACTGACTTTGTTTGGAAGCCTTTAGCGGAAACTTTAATTGGTAGCATGAATAGCTAACTTTGTTCTATCGAAAAGTGAAGGTAACGCAGAGTAGTACTGCAAATTATAATATTGCTGGAATGACTGTTACAAAAGAAAGTAGTATTTTCAAATCCTTAGCTCTTTAAGACATCGGAGGTCTTGAGGACCCACGAGATGTATAACAAGATGTAGTTTCAACCACAAAACAAAGATCGTTTGTAAGGTAAGCTGCTCCAGAAACATTTTAAATGTAGGTCTTAATTGGCCGATTGAATCTTTGGAAGTATGGCAAAGGACCACGTGAGGGTTTCACGGCGGCGTCACACAGACTCCATCCACCTTTGAATGTTTCTTTGACTCTTCCTTTCTTCATGAACTTCGATCACTTGGCATTTGGGGTTCATTTATTGATTTTTTTTTAAACTATTCAGATTCAGTTCAAGTCTCGGTCGTACCGTCTCAGTATGGGTGACCATAATATCTTGGTTCGGTTTTTATTTTTTAGCCTGCGTTGTTGGTCCGTCCTCCATCCAAAATACAACTTCTGTGCAAATATTCCAAGAGCTACGAAGCCGTTACATCTACTGCACACCACGCACAGAGCCGTTGCAAATAAACTCATTGATTTTTAATACAAAATTCTAGGCTCCTTCGACTCAGACGGCATTGACTGAATCAAGCATAGACGCCAAAAAGTTACTGCAATTCATCCAGTGGGTGGTGGGATTTAGTCCTTCAAAACCTTTTTAAATGTAATAAAAAAGAGAAACAGACATAATTCTCTAGTTGTAAAATAAAAGTCAGTTCTTTACTGATCGTTTATTTATATGCCGATGATGAAACGCTTTCCTTTCTAGAAAACCGATTGGAATTGAACCCTCACATAAGATTTGAATTTAATGCTTTAATAGTGTGTAAATGTGCACAAGTGTAATTCTTGAAGCAAACGATTTGATTGGCCAGAAAAGCCTTCTGCTATTTAATCACTCGTGTGAAGGATCTCTGCCTAATGATGGCTTCATTAGTGGTTACCATGCTTCATTACGCTACAACAGCAGCCTCCGCCATAAATATCCTCAAAATGGTGACATATGAGCATCAATTTTAAAAGTCATCTACTCAGTCATGGCAGGCAGATTGTCCACTCACGTACTTTTTTCACCCTCAAACCTTTAGGCCGGTAATGAATATGAGCGCAGGGAAGACACTAGAGGGATCGTAGACGTGCCAAGACCAGAGCACTGGAAGGTATGACCTAGATGGTGTCATTGTCGACGGCGGGGGCTTGGCTCTGGATTGATGAGCAGCCAGGGAACAAAGGAGGCCGACTGAACCGTGTCTTGTGAGGACATGCGGCGCCCTATTGTAAGTGTTATCTGTACACTGAACCTGAGTGGGTGTAACTGTCAGTTCTGCGCTGAATAGGTGCTTTTGACAATAATATATATATATATATATATATAAAACTATAATCTCCAATATAAAATGAAGGACATTTTCACAACAGAACAATTGTCTTGTGGTTAAGATAATTACATCGGCTCGATGAAAAATGACACCTGGGTTAAATAAAATAAATATGGATATATTTTTTCTAAACTGTGAAAGTTTTTGATGGATGATGTATAATATATGTAATAACTTTTATACCTAGATATAAAATATTGATAAGCCAATTTATCATGTTTATTTCCCCAGGAATTTGGATTGATATTCGGCAGAAATTTATAATTTTTTGTTCGAGTCATATATATATATATAAATAAAAAAATTAAAACAGTTATGACTGAAGCGAGACTACAAATATTTCATTACTCCTACAGCATCACAATATATCTTATCGTCATGTGTATTGTCGCATCACCAGATTCTTGCCAATACACACTCCTACTAAACTGAACCTCCATGTTGATCATACATCAACCTTGAGTAGTCAACATGGTAATTCATACATCCAAATAAAAGTGTCACAGTAATGAATACTGCGAGATTAAGAGCTATGAGAATAGAAAGACTACAGAATGGTATACAAAAAATATCGAGTAGGTTTGACCTTCTATATCCCAGAATGAGTTTACCCCGAATGGAAAAAAATATTGAATATAAATTATCGATACCGGTCCTTTGAAATTGTTTTTTTTTTCAGGTCCAGTTAGCCCAAAAATGATGTGCCGTTTTACAAGAACAGTTGTTCAAAACAAGGGAAAATAGTGCAGAGAACGCCATCTAGTGGACTCTGAAAATAATGACACTGCTTCATGAAGCCTCAGACTTTCACCACTTTAGATTAAGATGGCATATTTATTTGTTCAGGCTTTTCCTTGTGTTCTCAGTTTTATCTTGATCTTTAAAGTATATACTTTATTGAATATTGTTTTGATTGTTTAAGCGCTTTGTGACCCTGGTCTGGAAAAGCGCTATACAAATAAAAATGACTTACTTACATATTCATCATAATCATCATGATAATCCATTAAAAATCCAAATTTTACAAGTGACATCATACTAAGAGTTAATTTATTACAAAGTGTAATCCCCAATCTATCTATATACATACACATCTATATATGCTGCATATCTTGTATATATCTTCCAAAGTTATTTTTTGTAACAACAATATCAGGAGAAATGTTTCTTGTGCAACATCAGGATGAGATTTATCGTCAGTGTTACAGGCGGCCTCAACCCGCTGTCCTCACCGGACAGCTAAAGGATTCCGCAGGAAGGTTCACGGTGGATTAGGTGACATTTATCAAACAAACAGAGCATATCACAGCACTCTACCTGAAGGATGAAAATGCGATGCTTTTATTTCCCATCACTGCTTTTGCTGACCTTTGAGTAAATCAAACTTGTAAAAGTATCAGAAAAGTTAAGTTCGAGTTGGAAGAATTTTGTTGAAACTAATATTAAGTATAACCATTAACTACATTCTACAAGCCTTTCTAAATTTCCAGAGTTCATAAAAGAGGGAAAAATTAAGTTTAGCAGTGGGACTGTGGTTCCCGAACACAGATCTCATGGTCATTGGGGTATTTTTTGCTCAGTGGCACGGAAAGAAAAAAACAATTTTAGTTGATTATTTCCGTCTGAAAAGTGTTATATTTGGGAGAAAATGCTGTGGCATTACCTTTTGACCTTTGACACGTCAAGATTAATTTTTCAGTCAACTCTGCTCAAAGATAATCCTATAAACTAGTGAAACTTTGGCAAAACAAACATTAAGTACGACCAGTAAATTGCAGGAAAAGACATGTTTATATATATATACAGTATATATATATATATATATAAATACACATTTATATATATATATATATATATATATATATATATATATATATATATATATATATATATATATAAATGTGTATTTTCCTTGCGTGGCTATATACATATATATATATATATATAGTAAAAATGATGTCGGTATGAGACTAGTGATGGTCTGATGAAGCTTCATGAAACAGTGTCATAATTTTCAGAGTCCACTAGATGGCGTCTCTGCATTATTTTCCTTCGTTTTGAACAACAACATAATTTTTAAACTGATGGCGCCACCTACTGACACTGCTTCATGAAGCTTTATCAGCCCATAACTACCTAAAACATGTTAATAAAAGACGAAAAGGTTCCTATCGTAAGGACAGGATAAGAAATCAGGATTAGAGAGTGACAGCTCTGCACCACACCATGTTAGGCTGAAGGATTTCATAACCATGGTTAGTATCAAGATCTGTTTTTGACACGGAATAACAACGGGAAAGCAATTCTGCAGACTTTAGATGACGGTGTTGCTTCATGAACTGTGATAATTGTTTTTTGTCTCGATACTTTGTTTCACATGGGCAGATCTGAGCAGAAAAGATTTACTGCAACAGATGGAACCCGGCGCTTTCTAAACACCTCATTTCGTGGAGGTTCAGGATGAGTGGCTTTAATATAAGAGTCATCCAAACTCAAGAAAGAAGTATAATCACAGCAACCATTTTCTTTTTATTAAACGCCATTTCTCCTTATAGGACGTTTGAGCCCTCGTTTGACTGAAAGATGTGAAGTCAGGGTATCACACGGAACCTGTCACTTTCCTATTTGGGTTATTTAAAGAGAAACCATTTAAATTCAACTCATTTTCTTCTCACCCTCGTGTCCACTAAGGATTGGGATTATTTATATTTTCCTTTTTAGAGTTACAGATAAAAATGTTTGTTCATTTTAATGTAGCGACTGGAGCTCAGGTTCTTTTTGGAGCTTCCCGTTTGTGTAGCATGTAAGCCTTTAAGCTTCTACTGCAAATGAGCTTAAAATATAGACTTGTTTAAGTTTTTTTTGTTTTTTTTAAACAATTCCTTAGGTTAAGGTTTCAATACAAGATGGACGTTACAGACGAGCATCACAGAAGTGAATAGATGTCTTTAAGCGTCATTTTGGACAAAGATGAACATGAGCTCAAGTCACTACATTAAAATGAACAAACATTTTTGCCAAAAATCAATTAATTATCTATTTACAATGATTCCCATCACTCCGAACTGTTCTTGGTTCAAATCTTTAAACTCTGCTCAGCTTAACAAATTCTACTGAAAACTCCAAGAATAAAATTAACTACATTTCAAAAAACAAAGACACAAGGTGGACTTGAAGCTCCAAAAATTGAACTTCATCATCTATCCTACCAGCTCAAATATCTTACCCAGTGGCTAAAAGATCCAAAGTCTCTCTCTGGCTTGACAGAGAACAAGCTCATTGTAACAACCTTCTGCTCTCAGATCTTCCACTAATAACTCAAACTATTAAAAATCAACAACGTTTTAAAACTCTGACCATAAATACAACCATAAAGGCTTGGTGGAGAACCTCAATAATCCCAAACTCACAAAAAATAGCCCCTTCAATCTGCTCACCCATCTGGCTGAACCATATCTTACTCATCAACAAAAAAATGATTAACTTCAGCAGCTGGAAGGAAAAGGGTGTTAGACACCTGCACCATATTGTACGAGAAAACTCACTCATAGGCTTCTCTGAACTTGTAGATACATTTAATATGTTCACACTTTTTAGAATATATGCAATTGCATTCTACAATTCTACCAATAAATAGAAAAAATGTGTCGTCAGAAGATTCCATTCCAGTGAATAAAATACTAAACATCCAAAGTACAAAGAAAATAATATCCAAAATATATACGGTACTGAACCAGGCGGACACCTTTATGTGCATACCAACCTCAAAATGGGATGAAGAACCTCTCCATGAGCACATATGTAACAACATTTTCATTAAAATTCAAACAAACATTTACACCTTATCCAATACAAAGTTA
Organism: Callionymus lyra; assembly: GCF_982586985.1. Taxonomy (NCBI): domain Eukaryota; kingdom Metazoa; phylum Chordata; class Actinopteri; order Syngnathiformes; family Callionymidae; genus Callionymus; species Callionymus lyra. The sequence continues at coordinate 46,022,689 of NC_141818.1, read as the reverse complement.
TTCATAGAACTCACTATACTGCTTCGAGACTACACTGGATGGGCTTCACTGAATCAGACAGATGCACCAGCTGCTCCCTGGACACAAGAGTTGTTACTTCCACTCACTGTACAGATGCACACCAGTCAAGTTATTTTTGGCTTAATCTGACTAACATGTCATTATTTCTGAACTTCACGGTTCGGTGCTGTCCAAAGATTTGTATATTGGGAGACACTTGTCAGCTCCACCTACACAGACCATATTGTTAACTTGTCTAAATATAGCCAAGAAAACAATCCTTCTGAACAGGAAGACTTTGGAAAACGTCAACATCCGTATTTGGAAAGGCCTTTTAATGGATTATATATCGAATGAAAAACGGTTAGCATCTCTTAATGACTAAATTTTCTATTTTTATCTAAGCTGGACCCCTGTCATCTCTTTTAACCACATCAACTGCCTGACTTCGGACCCTATAAAAACAAATGACTCGCCATTCTGTACATCACTAGATTATTTCTGTCCTAAACCTATATATATAGGAGACATAGAATATCATATCAAAAATGTATGAGACCCTGGGCCGCCCGCCCATGGAATGCTCCGGCCCCCCCTGGTGCCGCAAAGTGATCTGGGACATGGGCTGGGGGCTGGCAGATGTTTGTGATCTGATGATGTTTCACTTGTGATGTGATGGGCGGTACCTTGGTACCACATAGACCTATCATAGGCTCTCGTCAGGGAACTAGAGCTGCACTGGTAGCATAGAGAAAGTTTAAACTAACAATGTAAATAATAAACCATGAACCCACCTGTTAAATCTGTATAAATAATACAAAGATTACTCACTTATACACATGTAAATGTAGGCTGAGCAGCTCTGGTCCTATCAGGTCCAATGTTTAATGAACCACAATAACTACTAAGATTAAATTAGCTATCTATGAAAAATTGTTTTTGGACAATGGATACCTCACTACAGGATGAACACAATCCTATTATACCCTGTTATTTTTTTTCTTCTTATATGTTTTTAACTGGTGAGGTTATGCTAATTGTTCTATTCTGGATAACAATAGTGTGGATTTGAAGTACACAATGATTCATTGCATTGTCATAGTTGCTGTTGAATTTAAGCCACAGTGGCTTAATTTGTTATTGAAGCTGGTATTCACCTAAATGGCAGTTTCTGTTGACTCAAAAAGCATCTGAAGAGTGAAATCAATGAAGTTCAATTTCCTTAAAAGCGTTTTCTGGCTTATGATGGTGACGCTGGGAATTTCTCAGTTGTGTTCCCTTCTGTTTTTAGGCAACCTGATTCAGGAAGTGTAGCGTCCTGGTTTTATTGAGCGGAAACTTCATTTCATTCATGGCACTACTCCGGTGTAATGGATCTTCAGAAACATCCAGCATGTTTTTACGGCAACACAATATAAGGAGTTTGAAATGTTAACAATGAGTGAGGCTGAGATTTTATTATCTCCTCAAGATTATTGGAGAAATAAACGTCACAAATAGTAGTTTTCCTCTGCTGGGATTCCCCAACCCCCTGTTTGATTGGTCAAGTGCATTATGGAATAATCCTAATAAGTTAAAGGTTAATACACAAAATGTTGGAATTGTAAGTAAGTTAGAAAAAACAACAACATTAGGGCGATTGATGGGAAAGTCTTGAGCTGAGGTTTTTAAATCACTTCTTGTGTGGGAAAGGAATTTAAGGATTTGAGACGTCTTTGTGAAGGTACGACCTCTGGAGGAATAAAAACCACGCTTGACCTTGAAGATAATAACTTATCTAAGTTTGTTGTTGGAAAAATTTTGGATTGGGATTGTGTGAAACTGCACGAAGATATAATAGTGAACTGACGGCTTCAGAAAGAATCTAGAGAGACATATAAACTCTCTACTTTCTCGCTTGTATACAAGTAAATGAATTGTCGTTAAACCAGATCTGATTTCTATTCTTTCTTTAAGTAATAAAAAGTTTCAAGTCCAATTCCTAACCTGATAGCTAGGTACCAAACTCAAGATATTTTACAGCATCATCCAACATGTTTAAATGAATGCCTGTGATTTAAACCATGCATATATTCAAATTACTTTTGATCACTATTATACCATAAGATATTAAACATCATTTGAAAATAAAACAAGTTCTGCTTTTTGTTCTGGAGGCTGAACAATACCTCTTGTTGTGTGACAAGATGTTGCCTCGGTTTGCATCACTCTGGTGCAACCGTGGCGTCTTTTTATTTATTTATTTGTTCATTTCGGGCGTGTCAGTTTACAACATCATCTTCCCATTTCATCTCGGTTCAAAATTATACCGAACATGTTCGAAAGGAATAGCGGGAGAAGCACAAGCTAAATAATCTCAACCCCTATTGCTCACAGAATGAAGTATATATATTTTTTGCTTATTACATTTTGACATACAAAATATTTTTTTGTACGTATATTTTATATATACACTTTTTTTTCCAGACATTTTAGTCTTGACCCAACGATGGGGGCAGAGACCTCCGACTGCTACTTGGGTCTCGACATGGCAAAAGGTCAGAAAGCATCTCCTTCAGCCATAAAAGTAAAAACAAGTGCCCAGTTGAACAGATTATTAGGCGACACTGTGGCAGAGAAAGAACCCTTGCTGACACACCAGCTCATAAAAGCCACCAGAGATGCAAGTGTGAAAGAATAATGTGGGTCCTGACCCGTCAGCGCCCTCCAGTCTCTGGAAATGTAAGTATCAGCTAAATGTAAATCTAATGTATGTCTTTGTGTCTATTTGCACATGAACAGAGTGGGCGCTATAGTTTGGTGGTGGTGGGGGGTGGGGGGTCGCCTTGTGCAGGTGGGTGTGCATGAGTCACCGGAGACAAAGCAAATGCTGACGCCGCTTTTCACGAGCGCTACAAATGCGAAACAAGATCAGCTACCGCGAGTGTCGGACAATAATGTCCCCGAGTGACATCCTAATCCATTGAACTAATGGCTGATGTTGAAACTGATTCTCAAAATATCCCTACAGAAGCTGCTGAGAGTAAATTCATTTAATTAACTTTGTCTTAAACTCGTTTCACTGGTTTAGTTGGTGCAAGATGGTCTCGGGGCCACGGGTCAGTTTCACTGTCGGCCTGTGACAAATATGACCTGATGACACAACTTGTTTGTTTGCCGAGTGTCATTTATCACCATATATTTAGCTCTTCGCCCCTGTGACAGTTTGCTGACCCTGCCAGCGACACCAGCAGTCAGCCAGCAACACTCCGCTGTCGCCTGGTGCTAAGCAGTGCCAGCGCAGGATTCTGCAGCCTCTGAACTAAAAAAGGTTAATAATTTAAAAAAATAAATAAAAAAAGCCGACATGAACACGGAGCTGAGAAACTCAAAGGCTGAGAATAGCATTTTATTCAGTGTTGAATATTTCATAAATATATATTTATTTAAAGTTCTGATTTAATTCTAGTCAGATACAGCTACGAAGATCATTCGATAAAAGAGTCGAGCAGCATCTGTATAACATCAAAGATAAATACTGTAGACGCAGGCAGTAATTGTGCTCAGTTTCTGAGCCTTCTTTTTCTATATTTTCCCTGCATTCTGTCTTATTTCTTCCTCTTCATCCATATTTTTACTTTCAAAAGTTTTTAAATCTTAAAGTTCAACTACTGTGTTGATTTGAATAGATGTTGGACTCTATTGTATCATCAGTGCCTGTTTTCACAAAACTCTCATTTCATTGAAACATTTACATTAGAAAATATTCTTAAGCCCCGCCCCCCCCTGTTTTTCTGGAGACTACATCTTGTTTACCATAACCACACCCACTGTGATTGGTCAAACATCAAGGTTTGTCAATGCGTGTCATCAATCCCGGAAGTCTTCACCTTGAGGGGACTCGTTGTATAAACAATGTGAGAATGATTACAGCTGGCTGGAAATGGCTCTCGTAACCTCTCGTTCGCCGAGATTTCAGCCGGGGGGAGGGGGGTGGGGCTTGATGAAGTTAAGTTCAAAACATTGCCATGATGAGGGACTTACTGCATCTTGGAGAAGAATGTGGGTCAGTAAAGTTGGGTTTTCACATTAGTTGCCCTTAAAAAGAAAAAGAAAAACATGAACGGTTCCTTAGTATTTGGTACTTTTCAATAAACAGTGTAAGTTGGATGATGTACTTCACACATAATAAAGGGAGGAAACCAGTAAAATCTACCTCCAGACACAAAAACAATTTAGTACACATGTTGGCAAAAATGAGAAACACTTTGACGACACAATAAGTTTTGACCGACAATTACGTTGAGGGGTTATTACTGCTTTACTTTAAGTCTAAGACAAGTCCGACGTGTATCCAATGTGTGTCCCCATAGTGGTCTAAAAAAAAGGAAAGGAAAGCACTATCCATCATCAATATAAAAGCACCATCCATCATAATGGTTGTTAAAAATATATATTTGCTGATACTAATTTGAAATAGTACCGATACTATCTTGCTCATGATGAATTTAAATGATTCCAGTCCAGCCAAACTAATAATTGTTGCTTTTTCATAAGCTGGTGCTAACAGGCTATTGTAGGCCATGCTAGCTGAATATTGGTTGTTCTCTTATCAGCTCCTATCAGCTCGCTAATCTTCTATTAATGATACAAAACTAAAGCAGAGAGAAGTTAAAACAGCTTTAAAAACAATAAAAAAAATGTTCATGATTATTTGCTTCATCTATTTAAAAGATGAATACTTTGCTAAAATAGCGTTAAATTGTGTTTGTTGTAGATATTTATTTTTGCTTTTATCAACTGAATAAATATACACATATTATTAGTATTTAAACTTTTTTGTTTTGTTTCTTTTGTGCAAATATTTTCATGTATTTGTCATTTTAACTCCACCGCATTGAAAATTTGAGTATTGAGTATTGAATATTTTTCTGGGTATCGACATGCTATTTGAAATTTAGTATCATAATAACCTTAAATGCCATATGGCGGTACTTGAATGGATAAAACCTCCTCAGTCTTTGTGTGGAAATAACCAAAAAACATGTTTTTGTCTGGACGTTAAAAGAGCCAGTTAGCAACTCACACTAGTGAAGGACGTACACAAAAGGAAGCACCTGGGTTTGCAGCAAACCAAGTCCCTAAAACTTCTCCTTCTATGTGACGCAGTGCTATACAAGGTCTGGATTTACAAGTGGGATTACCTCACCGCCTGCGACCAGATGCTTCACAGACACACTTTAAAAAATGTATGAAGGTCACCCGAATGTTTCAGAATCCAAGCCGCGTGATTGATGGAAAACCTGACTTGCATTCAGCCAGTCATCTCGAAAGGCAATAAAGCTCCAGGCTGACACTTTGAAAAACATCCTCAAACACGGATGAGCCCCTTTATATACAGTCAGGGTACACAAGGCTGTAAACAGCCCAATAAGAGCATTGGAGGCCAGCACGACACATGTATCAGATTCGTGGCTGTAAAAGTCTTGTTGCCGTTTTAACAGGAACGTTCGTGACAGGAACATCAGTTTTTGTTGGACCCTTCTACCTGGGCCTTTCATTGTAGTATTACACATTGTAAGAATGTGGAAAAATGTATTTGACCCTTGTGTTGCCTCTAGATATGAGATGCAATTAGATACTTATAAAAAAAATATATATATATATATTTGTTGAATTTAACTTAATTATTCAAATTCAACCCATCAGTCATTCAAGGGGACCAGAAGAGCCGGAAACCAATGTAATGGTTTTATCCCTTGTGTTATCTCTGGGTCAAGATGAACGACCTTCAGCACTGCATTTGTATTTATGGAAGCCAAGGAGCTCGTTCCTCTTGACCCAAAGACAACACAAGGGATACTACCAACATATTTGTTGTCGGGCCTCTGGGTCACCTAGACCCTGAGATAACACACGGGTCAAAGACTTTCGATTGGACTGCTAGCTAGCGCAATGCCTGTTAACATCACCTAAAATATTAATCCTACCCATTTTAGTCAAACGAAGCTTCATGAAGCAGTGTCATTATTTTCAGAGTCCACTGGATGGCGTCTCTGAACTATTTTCCTTTGTTTTGACATCATTTTTAAAGCGATGGCGCCACCTACTGACCTCTAAACAACATGACACCGTTTCATGAAGCTTCATCAGTACTTATAAGTGCAAGCTCTGATACTTTAGATACTGAAAACAGCAACTTTTAAAGAGAATTAGAACCAAGCACTCTGCCTTCCTACTTTAAGTTTCATTACTTGGCTTCTTATTTTTCAGTTAGACAGTGGCCTGATGAGAATGTTGTGTAATTGGCTGGTTAAAGATGGGTTTGCATATTGAGGATGCTGTTAAGACGAGAGGGCACTTGACTAGATAATTATAATCACGTCTGTGTGTAGTGTCAACAGCTTAAATGCCACCACGAGACTGCAGGATTTAGACATCGCTTGACCGCATCTACACTGTGTGCAGATTTAGTGGTGAATATTTAAAACGTATCATCATTTATGAGCATCCGTTTCAACTCTGAGCTTGAATGCTTATTGGAATATCAGGTGATGTGCATCAATTTTGGCAGCTTCTCCTCAGTTAAATGGATTTTTGTTAGTCCACTTTGCCTGATTCTGAAGAAAGAAGAGAGATGATTCACTCTTGTAACAGCGAAACCATTTGGGCTCTGATCACAAAACCAGAGGTTTGGTTGCTAATAGTCAACAGGGTTGCAGGAAAAGTGAAGAAAAGAAGCAAGTTAAATGCTCAAGATTTGAGTAGAATCAAAGGTGAAGTGAGGAATCCATTATCTTGCATAGCTGTCATACTCCAGCACTGCAACCTCCCTGGAGTGCCAAGAAGTAAAAGGTTTTCGCTGCCCGGACAAATGGCCGAGGTAGGAAAGGCTGAAACATGAGCACAACACGACAACACGGTTGAAACATCAAGACCGAGCCAAGAAATATTGTTACTCAGATAATGGGCCTGTGGCTGGATGGCTGATGGAACAGGGGCTGGCATTTGTTAAAGATGAGCTAGTTGGACCTTTTTTTTTCTAGTTGAAAATTGACTCAAATCATAACGCATTCCGACAGTTTTTCGATGAGGCTTTCTTCAAAGAGTGGTATAGAAAAAGTCTGCATCTCTCAAGAAGACTATGAAATCAAAGTACTCAATAGTCTCCTGACAATTGTGCACACAAAGATATTCTCCTTAGAAAACCAAAAACCTCACTTGTACTTTCTTCATGGTTCAGGTTTGAAGGTTCCTTAAGATTAGGAGTTAAGCAATAACAATTGATTCCTGCTTAATAGATATTCTATTTTATTATTGCTTCAAGACCTTGTTTCAAGTTCATCTTCTTTCTTAAATAACATGGTCATTAAACCTTCTTCACTGTTACATGATGGTCGGTACACTCAAACCCACTGGCCTTGTACGAGTAGACATTAAATGTTCAAACATGAAGACAGGACGTGCTGAGCTGAATGACTCATCGTCCCAGCTGCCAGAAATCAGGTTAAACTGCACTTCATTCAATGGCGAACCTTGTCATTTCTGTTGTCTCCATGCATTCTACTGTATGAAGGTTCCAATCCCTGATAGGGCGCACCTGAACGTCTGGTTCAATTTAAAGTGAATATTCAAATTTCTCTAATTTTCTACTCACACTAATGTTGACTAAGAGTTGAGAAGCTCTTGTGACATTTACCAAGAGTGTTTCCTGTTTGTGTAGCATGTTAGCCTTTTAGCTTTATGTATGTATATGTATATCTATATCTACATATATATACATAAATATTTAGATATAGTGCATCAGTCAATTTAACTGATTCTCACACCACACATGACATCCCTCATGCTTAAATTAGCCCATTTATTTTGTATTGATAATAAACTTTGGTTTCTTTTGCATGTGGAAGGCACCAGGCAATATCAACCAATCAGGAGCAACATAAGGCGGGTTTACCTTTCGTTACAGTATCAGTACTTACACAGAGACAACACATGTGATGGATTCATTGTAATTTATCAACATTTTAACACACAGCGCAGACATCGTACTCGCTCGTTTCGTTCTCGTAAGTTTTACGGTAAATTCCCAAAAGATTCAGAAAGAGGAAATAAACTTCCGGCTTCAAATTAAAAGCGACAGATCAGCGCAACGTTCCGTCCGCCTTGTAACCCGACATTATCACGGTCATACTCTTAACTGCTTAAAATCTTAAATTACAAGTTTGTTAATCTTTTTTATTTATTTTTATTAATAATATTCATTAGCATCATTTTTGAAAATGAAAAAAAAACAAAAACGAATTTAGATAAATATTTTCACCCAATTTAAAGGTCTCATATAATTAAAAATGGCAAGTTTAAGATTTTAAATATATATTAATGTCACAATATTTACTGTAGAATTATAGAGTAATTAATAATTAAAACATGTTTTAGCTTAAATGGTTGTCAAAGCTAAAAGGTTTACGATGCTATAAAAACAAAAATGATCCCAAGTTAGAACTAATGACTGTCATAGATCTAGAGGATGTAGACTAATATTCAACAAAGTTTCATAACAATTCGTTTTAGACTTTTAAAATAAATGATTAAATTAATATTGTTTAAACCATCTTAGTCATTTGACACTGTCAACAATGACAGGTTTGTGCCCAGAAAATGTCAGCCCTGATAAACTCGTTTAATTTTTCCAGACACTCTTGTCACAACAAGATGGACGTTACAGACGAGCAGCATATTCTGATGTTTTTAAGTGTCTTTTTGGACGAAGATAAAGACCATTGAGCTCTAGTCGCTACATTAAAATGAACAAACATGTTTGTCTATAACTCTTAAAAAGGAACAGATTAGTCTGAAAATAATCCCAATTTTTAGTCGACATGTGGGTGAGTAGAAAATGTGTGACATTTGAATTTTGGCTGAACGATCCATTTAAGGCCCGTCCGTGATTCAGAACCAAAACAAGAAGGAGCTGTTCTTTCTTTCTAATAAATCTGCGTCACATCTTCAATAAGTCTTGTTCTCATCTGACTTGTATGAACAATCACCTCCATCCAATCAGCAGCAATCAATGTCCCGGGAATCCATTAACGTCCCTGAACAATCAAGTGTTACCATGAAAAAAAAAATAGATATAAATATGGAGAGAAAAACACATTTCCATCTTCCTCCATGAAATGCGAGTGTTTCGTCTCTCACGAAATCCATCACGTTGTGCCGCAGAAGAGTCAAAAGCAAATTGTTTATTTTCTAGCGGAGAAACAAAAGAAACCAATTCCGCACAACCCCATCCTCCCACTCTGCATTCACAATGAAGGATTATAATGTGGCATTCATGCAAACAACCGACTGTCTTTAGAGGCCGTTCTAGACAGACAAGGTTTCGGCCTGACTTGACTTCCACCTGCGCAAGGTGTGAAACATTTCTTTAATTCATGTATTTAACTGACATTTTAAATGTGATTATAATGCATTTTATTCTTTAGTTTTTTGTTTTTTTTCACTGAAAACACTTTGTTTTTCTGGGTATAAAATCGTGTTTACTATAACCACACCTACTCTGCTGTGATTGGTCAAACATCAAGGTTTGTCACCTAGCGTCATTAGCCCCAGAAGTCTCCACCTTCAAAGGACTTGCTGTATAAACAAAGCGTGGCGTGATGACAGCTGGCTGGAGGAGGAGTGAAGCCATTATTACGTCAAAATGGACTCCGCTCTCGTAACCTCTTGTTCGCCCAGATTTCAGACGCGGGAGAGCTATATAGTAAGTAAGTTATTAAGTAAGTAATAAGTTGAAAACATGACATTTGAAGACATTTGAAACAGGCAAGTACATCAGGAGAGTTCGGTTTTTATGTTAGATTCCCTTTAAGAGTATTAAAAATATTTTGTTTTGTTGAAAAAAAGAATTCTGGCTTATAAGGACATTTATATTTTTTATCATATTTAAATGTTATCATTTTCTTTTCTACAAACTAAATCCTACATTTTTAAAACGTTAAATTGTCTCCATGTAAAAGCCATTCTTAACATTTTTGACATATTGTTTACAGTATTAATAAAAAAAAAAGGTTTTATACAGTAAAATGTGTCTTCAATGACTTTTGTTTAATTATTATATTAGTTTAGTATATATTTTTACGTTTTATCCTGGCACAACTTTTCACCCCTGCTACTAGAGAAAACCGCAGAAGCAACCGAGAATCCAAATGTGTGTAAACCGACTTAAAAGGCAGGAACTTGGCAACAGGGAGCGAGTACTGAGGCGAAACCTTGTGGTTGGCAGTGATAAAAACATCGACGACAAGAACATTCAAGGACAGACAGGTTGTGAAAACGGATCCTCTGAAGGACTGTAACACAGAGTGAAGAGGAGCATCGAGATGAGAAATTCATTCTGACAATTCATTGTAAAAAACATTTAAAATACATTCCGAGGCAAAGGAAAGAAGCTTTATTTTTAACAAATGCTGCACGAACTACTGTTTTCACTTCAACCCATTACTGCGAGAGTGACTGAACATTCCACACAGGTCACATATAGAGTGACATCTCTTTACAAACCATCCCAAGGTAGGACATGGAGAGCTAGTAGAACAGTTACATGAGCAATGCAAGAACATTCAAGCTCAACGCAGAATGGACCATATGTTCGCTTTCAACCTCTTGGTTCTGCATGGCTGTACTGATGCATTGCGCCTGGCACTCCATCCCACCAGGGCAACGAGGTCCAATTGACTTGATCGATGAGGTTTCCAAGCAGGGGGAAAAAATAAAAAATGGCAGCGTATTTTTGTGGAAGTGGAGGCGCCAAGTGAGAAGACCCTCTTGGTTAAAGCAATGATCCATTCAACGACTTCTCCTTCTCATTGATAGTAGCTGGAAAGTAGCTAGCTTCTACATGACGTGGTGAGTAGTGATGTGCTGATGAAGCTTCCTGAAACAGTGCCATGTTGTTTAGAGGTCAGTAGGTGGCGCCGTCAGTAATAATTTAATGCAAAACTTTGCAGGGAGAATTCTGACCCGCTCAAGTAGAAGAACTCACATTTCTCCGATCCTTAGGACTATTCACTGACTGCCGGTTCTTTCATAAACGGAAGCCATTCATGGTCTTTTTAGTATATACTTTTTGAGTATTTTTTTTCGGATCGTTTAAGCGCTTTGTGACCCTGGTCTAGGAAAGCGCTCTATAAATATAAATTACTTACTTAATGACTTACTTTATTATTTTAGTTTAATTTTTTTTCTTGTATGTATACTAACCTTTACTTACTTACTTACTTACTACTCCTAAATGTGTATTTTTTATTAAAAATAAAGCTTTAAAAAAAAAAATTTTTTTAGCCATTAGCTTAGAAACTGTCTTATCTAAATGAATCGCACAGTGATCGTTTAAAAATGATGTTTCATTAGAACAGTTGTTCAAAACAAATAGTGCAGAGACCGCCATCTAGTGGACTCCGACAATAATGACACTGCTTCATGAAGCTTCGTCAGACCCTCACCATTGGTGAAGGATCAGGTTTGTTCCATGTGCAGTTGGTCCTCTTTTTTTGTCAATGACAGCTTTGGTACCACGTCTATCCAGAGAAGAGAGGATTCGTTCGGGGCGGAAGTGACACGAGTTGAATATAGTAAAGTTAAACGGGATAGATCACCGTCAACTACGGGTCGAACCGAGACACTTCTCAAGTTGAGGCTTCAATACAAGAGGGACATTAAGTGCAGTACGGAGGTATTTGGATGTTTTTTGTTCCATCTTTTTGTAGGAAGAAAAGTGTGCCCTGTATTCTGCTACGGTAAAGTACATTCACTGTAACTTAAACTCCGAAAATTGAAATAAGGCTAAGTAGGAAAATAAGTTTTAATTTCGGTTAATTTATCTCTTGAAACATCCAAATCAAACTAAGTTGCAGTACTAGCAATACAATGTTTGGTGCAAAAGTGAAGGCCAAATTTCACCATTAGTTAGTTGCAAGAACAAAATATACTAATCTTAAAAAAAAGCAATTTGTATGTTGTCAGAGTAAGAAGAAAGAAAAAAGATTACCTGGATCAACTAAGTCAGAGAGTCTTAATTAAATATGAGTTTTGTTGTGGTAACTATCAAATCTATGATATTTCGGCCATTCTGGAGCGAAACTTTTTTTTAGCCACACAAATGGAAATCGAATTTTAAGACCCGGCATCTCCTCGCGCCGCAACCTCTGGCTGGAGCAGCGTCAAAGTTCAATGGTAAGCTGAAGCTTTACATAAGAACCGAAGATAACAGGCTGCCAATCAAAAAAGGAAGATAAAAATGGCGCAATAAAAAAAAAAAAAAAAAGGAAATCTCAATGCTGCCGAGAAGCTCTCAAATTAATTTCCCTTTATGCTTTTAACGTATTAATCTTAACCAAACAAGCACATGCTGTATGAAACTTGACACACGTTTGATGTAGTAATTATTGTGTTACTAGTGAAGTCCATGTCGCTGCTGCTACTGAGAAAAACAATCGGCTTTTTCACCTTCACGTCCTCTGATGTCACTTTATTCTTAATGCTCCTTCCTACATTATCGTATCTGAAACGCCCCCCTCGTTTCTGTCGGTCCATCGGCACAATTCATCAATACCTGCTACCTTCTCGTCTCAAGCCCTTCCCCCATCCGCTCCCCCGTCACTCCTCCTTGGCAGCCGCCGCTGTTTTGACAAGCTTTGTGAAGTGACAGTCGAGCCCAAGAAGACACTTTTTCCAACTCCCAGATGGAAGTTTTGTCACACAACCAAGATCGAAAAAAACCTGACAGCTGTCTCAGATTAGAGGATTGAAACGACACTTTAAATGTGGGGGAAAAAAACAACTTGTATATTCCCCTCAAATCCTGACCAGGGACACCAATGGAGGCTCTTTGTGTCCAATGGCAGAGCAACTTTCCCTTTTTTTCGGACGGATAAGTAGATGCAGATTTACTCAAATCTTGGTTTAATCTGTGTGTGTAATCTAGAATTTTGCGAGGGGACTTGAGGTGATTCTCCAAGATTGCATGGGCAGATGAAAATATATTCCAATCTTAACATTGCGTATTTCACTGTTTACAGAAACTGATAATTAACTCGACTGGATTGAGTTTGAAAACACACTTTGAAAAAAATATTTTCCCGGCGATTTTAAAAAATAAAAAAATATATCTGTAACGATAGAACTCTTTTAGGAATCCAGGCTAAACTATCAGAAATGACCAATAAAAAAGATGAGGTCGCTTCACCCACAACCATCGCCAGGATGGTCATACTTTGAATCCCGTTTAATAATACAGGAGTTCGCTCCAGGTACCGACCAGGTCTTGGCGATTTTCAATTGAGTGTCGATTTGTGTGCAGAAATCGTTTGCTGCACATTATAATGAAGGCCCAGTCAAAGGTTGCATGTCAATATTTCCAATACTCTCCGACATGTAAATGGTTTTAATCGTTCAGAGACGTAAATTCAGACCCTTTTTCATCCATCAAATCTGGCAACAATTTGTTGTGAGAGTTGAAAGGTTTTTGTGAAAACAAAGACCTGAGGCTTTGCATATTAAAACACTATAAGACACTTTCAAAGCCTAGGATTTTGCGTCGAGGGCATCCGTCGAGCTCTCACAGCAACACCCGCCTCGATGCGCGTATCGCTTTAAGAAAGTCATGTGACCGACACCGGGAATGTTTGACGTTGATGCGACAAACCTTGTCTTTACTATTCATATTGTTTTCTGCAGTTAAGTGTCAATTTCTTTCGACATAATTGTCTTATTTAAGTCACCCCACGCGCTCAATGCTGAGGCATCTTTTCCATTTGAGCTTTAGTTTTCCACAACAGGAGAAATGATATCAAAAAAAAGAAACAGACTTTATTTAAATACTCTGGAAAACATAAAAAATCCTAGTCCAGAAGCATCAGACATTTCAAATTTGAATAAAGGAATGAAATAAACCAATATAATGATGACAAGGAGTTGTATATTCTAGGTCAGTGGAAGGCATTATAATGTGTTCTCAGAGCACGTTTTTTTATCGAAGATTGAACATAAAAGACTGATATCAATAAACGAGAAACGTATTGGAAGCTCCACAGTTACTAACACAGCATCTGTAACATGTTGCACCTTCAGTATTAGACGAACGCACGCACACACACACACACACACACACACACACTCGCACGCATACACACACTTGTCCGTCTTTCCTTTTAATTAACCCCATCCATTTTTTCACTCCAGTTTCTGCCATCAACGTCAAACGTAATCAAGTCGAGTGCAATGCGGTCCACTGCAAAGTGGTCGGTCAATGACAACAGAAAGTTCCTATTTCTCATTTCCTTGTCACATGTACAATACTCGATGGAAAATCAATATAATGAAAATGTTTAATATCCTTTTAAACTTAACCATTATTTTGTGTATTTTTATTTTTATATAATTACATCCACCCTCCCACAAAATAAATGATACCATTTTGGAAACGATGTTGCCGCCCACTTGCAATACCTTCAACCCACAGTACTAGGTTTAACGCCCAGTAGTGACAGTATAAAAACAGTGTTGCTACGTGTTGAAACGCTTCATGGCGCCTCATCGACCCGTCACTGGTAGCAGCAAAAGAACAGGAGTTCACTCACAGAGAGGCAGGCAAGGAGACAAAGGGCGGTCGACTGCTCACACCACATAACGGCAACCACAATGGCTATTAGCAACTGGCTTTTTTATCAGACGTGTAACAGGTAAGATGATCCAGGATTGGAGCAGGTGAGGATGAACAGAATCAGCCAATCACTGTGCAGGTGGCGGACAACGGAGGGAAGCACTGCACCCATTTAAAGAAGAGCACTGACGCACACTTATCTGCACACTAGAACATGTTTTTGACGCCTGCTGCAGAGATCATAAGTAAGTAAGTAAGTAAGTAAGTAATTTATATTTATAGAGCGCTTTTCCAGACCAGGTTCACAAAGCGCTTTAACAATCAAAACAATACTTGATAAAATATATGCTAAAAGGGTCAAGATAACACCGAGAGTAACACAGAAAATCAAGCAAAAGCCTGCACGAATAAAAACGTCTTAAGATGTTTCTTGAAGGAGTCAGTAGACTCTATCAAGCGGAAAGAGAGAAGAAGATCGTTCCAAAGCTTAGGAGCAACAGTCTGGAAGGATTTCTCTCCTCTGGTCCTGAACCGTGTTCAGGAACCATCAGTAGATTCTGATCCACAGACCTCAGAGCCCGAGCTGTGGTGTAAGTCTGGAACAGATCACTGATGGAAGGTCTGACCTTGAATAGATCTGAAAGTAAGAACCGGAATTTTAAAGTTGATCCTGAAAGAAACTGGAAGCCAGTGAATTTTAAGGATCGGAGAAATGGGGGGTTCTTCTACTAGAGCGGCTCAGAATTGTCGCTGCAGAGTTTTGTATGAACTGCAGGCCAGACAGATGCTTCTTGTTAAGACACGAAAACAAACTGTTACAATAGTCCAGACGAGAAGAGACAAACACATGGATTACAAGCTCCAGATCATGTTGTGACAACATTTTCTTAAGTTTAGAGATTTTTCTCAGATGAAGGAAACAGTTTCTGGTCAGTTTTCTGCAGTGTTGAACTAGAGACATGTCTTTGTCAAACTCAACACCCAGGTTTCTCAGGCTCAGTTTGACAGACTGACTTAAGTCACCAAAGAACTGACGTTCAAAAGAAGTAAGGTGAAATCTACGAGATGCAAAAGGAGCCGCTGACGTGACGGTATTACACTTTATAGCGTCTTGAGCTTATTCAACAAACACACGCACATAAGATTGAGAGATAAAAAAAGTGTGCTCAGCTCATCTACTTTCACACCCAATTTAATTTGACCTTCTTTTGAGTAAATAGTTTCTATTTAAAGATGTATCAATCAAATTGTGTGTGTTTTAGTACTTGCTTTACTCCTGTAAATATTCCCTTTGATATAAATGATTTGAAGACGCTCGGCTTTTCAGGCAAATCCCGCCGGCCCTTTGGTGATTGTGAGCAAAAAAATATATTTTATTAAGAAGAACAAGGTTGTTTAATAATTTGTATTTTATATTTACTGCGTGAAACAACATGAAAACTACACAAAGTTCTGCGGTTTCTTGTGCGGCCCTGAAGGGGAAACGACAATTACTCCAACGAAAGCACGCAATTGTAAAGTACGCACGATTATTTTGTATGTTGCTCTTTTCAACTTGAGAAAGAATGCAAATAAAATCAGAAATCAAAAGAAATATTACACTGTTTTTTAACAAACATACATCTTTAAATCGGGCAACATCAACAACCTCCCACATGCACCGAAGCAACAAGACAAAGACGATGTAGCTGAAGCAGCGAAAAAACCACAATGAATTCAAATTCACGACTCCAGACTGAGACATAAATATGCAGACTTCCGAAAATGCTGACAACGGGAGGTGAGGAAAGAGCTGAGTCGTTGCTGCAGGTGGCGGCGTCCCACTGCTGCCAGTTAGCGCGTTGATATAGTGAAGCACTAAATCTACATTTAGATTCAGTTCTCACTGAATAAAGAAAGAGCACAGCTGTAGCATTACGACCACCTGCCTGATACTTACAAAGCGCCCATATCTCCAGGTGGAGATTCGTGTGCAAGGTCGGAAACAGCTCGTTTTTTAATTGATACTTATGTTAAATGAAAACTTTTGATGAGTTAAGGAGGATCCATCAAGTAGGTGACCTGTTAAGTCCAGAGAGATTGTGCTTTTTTCAGTCAATATAGTTCAGAGCCAAAGATTAAAATGGTATCGAGTGAAATCTACTGGGCTCTGAAAATGAGGACAATGCTTCAAGGAGCTTCTTCGTTAAAACCGACTTTGTCTGAAAAATATAGTACTTTTAATGACTTGGCATCAGGGCAGTGTGGATGTTTGCAGGAAAACTATTAATAACTTACACAATAGACATCCTTGGCTGGATGTGGGTCACCATTACCTCCTACTGGGGTGTCCTAGGCTCTAGTGCTCTGCAAATCCTGTATTCTGTTCTGTACCATCAGTAGTAAGGAAGGAACCTGTGTGATTGGCTGATAATACAACTGCTCCCAGTATCCAGATTGTACTCCTGAAATATGTGTCTTGTCCCATCAGCAACATTTCTGGAAATCTTATTTAGAACTTTCTGCTTATGAAGGCAATTACATAACATGTAGATGAATTGATTGTGTGTAACTTATAACTTGTACATTGATTTACAGGATGTATGTGACTGACAAGTATGAGTATAAGTATACGATTTACCAACATGTAGCTCGATATTTAAATGTATAATTCAAAATAAATTTTTGTGGCCACAACCTAATGATCTAGTGGTATCACAAATTAATTTCAATCTTTTAATTCATCATAATAACTTTAATTCAAATGTATTACTTTATAAAGTTCTCTCCTGTCCGAAATCTTGACGAACGAGAGGTTACGGGAGCAGAGTTCATTATGATGTAAAAGTGGCTTCACTGCTCCTCCAGCCACCTGTAATCATGCCTCGCTTTGTTTATACAATGAGTCCGTTGGTGGTTGAGACTTCTGGAATTGATTATTCGCAGTGACAAACCTTGATGTTCGACCAATCACAGAAGACTGGGTGTGGTTATGGTAGACAAGATTAAGAACAAGTAAATATCTTTATTAAAATATAGTTTTGTACAAACAGGCACTGATGATACAATGGACTCAAATATCTATTTAAGACACACTTCCATCAACACATTAGTGGTTGAGCTGTTGCAAATGTACCATATCTGTCTGTTCCTACTGTTTAAATTTGAAACCTGTCTTCTGACCCTCGCCGTCTGAAGGGTCTCACCTCATCTCCACGTCTAAGAACCACAGCAGAAGTCAAGCGATGTCGACGGATCGAGAGCGAGGCCTCCGGCTGTGAATGATGAGTGCGGCAAAGGTGCTGCTGAAGACCATTAGCAGGACAGCATGAGTGGAATCCAGCTCGCACTCAGTTGGCATTTCAAATCATTGGAATGAACGATGTACACAACTACTGAGGTTGAAACGCAAGTTGGTTATTTATCATTTAAATAATTACTTAGAAAAATACTGATGCAAGTTATTGTATCCAGTCTCTCTATTTTCTTTTTAATCTCTCTCAGTACGAGAAGCATTAACCATGAGATGCAGCAAAGTCATTTATGTTTACGGATTGTTTTTAACTTTATTAGTCTATGTTTACAGCGCCTGATTCTCGAGTGAGCTTTATTCCCATCTAGTTTCCTTCTTCCTCAACATCAGACATTGCAATTTTCCAATTTTAGCTTCCTGAGAAACAAAACTGAAAAACTCCGACCAGTTCCACCAAGAAGTCAAAGTCGTACTGCATTTTGTGCAATCCAGTCTTAGATACTTAAAGTCTGTATGTTTTTAAATCTGAATCAGTTAAGATGTAAATCAGCTCCTCCAGATACGAGACCATCGTTCCCAGTCAAAGGAGGATGTGATATCTCGCCTCCATGACTGAGAGATGATACCATCAAATCAATTAAAATCGAACTTGAGTCGACTACTGTGAGGTGTTGTCCAGAGGGGAGAAGCCCCAGGACGGACCCATGACATTTAAGACGATGTGATTGGTTTGCCTTGGAAGAGGAGAGTTCTTCAGGGAAGAAAGTCTGAACCTCTGGTGAGAGTTATCAGATGATTTCAAAGAGTTTCTGAACATCACATCTCCACTCCCAAATGAACTAAAACTGTCACTTCTCTGCTATAAATAAGTACCAAACAGAGCTTCTTGTTTTCCTTTGGCCGTCTGTTTTCTCATCTCCAATTCCATCCTGTTATTTGACTTTAAATCTTTATCAATCATCCTCATCTCTCCTTTGCCATCAGGCTCTTCTCTGGATCCCTTTTTCTCCCCCCTCCGCCCCCCCGTCACACTTGGTCGGCTCCTCACTATCCGAGTCCATCTCAAATTGCTTCTCTTCACTCTCATCCGCCGCCTTCCGCCATTTCATATTTTTAACTCTCCAACTTAACATGACATACATATTTATGCTCCAACTCCGTCAACACATTTAGCATCTTGCGCTTCCATCGCTCCCCTAGAACTTCACGCATGAATAATCCATGTCGCTCTAATCCGTTTAGCATTTCCACCCTGTCTACTAATGAGCCTTTCTTTAAACACACACACAAAAGCACAATCCGTGCTCTAGACTATTAATACCGCTTATACAGGAGCTCCCACGCTTCTCAATGCAAAACTGTTCCTAACAACCAACCTGCTCAGCCTAGAGGTGTTGCCTCAAATGAAGGATTTTATTGTCTTTCCATTTAAATTTGATGGAGACAAATTTGTTTCTGAGGCGACGATTACAAACGAGAGCAATATCATGGAGTATGATTGTCATGATCTACAAGAACGTTGATAGAAAAGACTATCATTTGTAGTTTGTCACTTCCTAGTTCAGAAATGTTTTGTTTTTTTTACATTATGGTGAAGTGAAAACACTTCTATAGAAAATTGTGGAAAAAACTGAAACTCTGGTTATTACACCTGGTGAAACGCTTCCAGGGTTAAGTCAGTACTTGGATGACTTAGGTCAGTCTGTCAAACTGAGCCTGAGAAACCTGGGTGTTGTATTTGACATGTCTCTAGTACATTACTGCAGAAAAACTGACCAAATAAGGTTTCCCTAACTGAAAGAAATCATTATTAACCCATGCGTTTGTGTCTTCTTGTTTAGACTATTGTAAAAGTGTATTTTGGTGTCTAAACAAGAAGGATCTGTCTCGCCTGCAGTTGATACAAAACTCTGAAGCGAGAATTCTGACCCGCTCTAGTAGAAGAACTCACATTTCTCAAAATCCTTAAAACTCTTCTCTGGCTGCCAGTTTTTTTTTACTTCTTACTTTCTGATCTATTCATGGTCAGACCTTCCATCAGTGATCTGATCCAGACTTACACCCCAGCTCGGGCTCTGAGGTCTGTGGATCAGAATCTAATGATGGTTCCTGAACCCGGTTCTGGACCAGAGGAGAGAAATCCTTCCAGACTGTTGCTCCTAAGCTTTGGAACCATATCTGTGTTTGATGATCTACTGACTCCTTCAAGAAACATCTGTGTTTGATGATCTACTGACTCCTTCAAGAAACATCTGTGTTTGATGATCTACTGACTCCTTCAAGAAACATCTGTGTTTGATGATCTACTGACTCCTTCAAGAAACATCTGTGTTTGATGATCTACTGACTCCTTCAAGAAACATCTGTGTTTGATGATCTACTGACTCCTTCAAGAAACATCTGAAGACATTTTTATTTGTGCTATTTCCTAATTATCTTGGGACTCCTGTGTTTATCTTATGTGTCTTGACCTTTTAGAGTTTTTAAATGACCTTAAAGTATTTTTAACTGTATATTGGTTATGATTGTTAAATCACTTTGTGACCCTGGTCTAGAAAGGTGCTTTACAAATAACCAGTACTTATTTACTTACTAACGTTATATATCCATCACATGCATTGAAAACAACATGTTAAGATTTAGGAACTTCTCCAGCTTCCAAGAGCAGTGATTTACCCACAAAGCACTTCTACTTTGAACTGTTCTGCTCAGAAAAGTATTTTTACCTCCGTGCTCATGTAGTGGTTATTGATCTTTTCATTTCGTCATCATGCACGAACAGCAATTGCTATGGGGTGATGAAAATGTCAGCCTGGTACGCTGTCATGCGTGATCACAGCGCTCGAAACTTTCAGAAGCAAAAACGTCTGATGGAGAATACTTTCATATGTTTGGAATTAAAATAGTTTTTATTGTAATAATTGATTCTAGTGGTAGTTCACACACAATTCACAATTACGTCATTTTCAACTAACCCTCATGTCGACTAAGAGTTGTGATTAATTTCAGAATAATCTGTTCCTTTTTAGAGTTATAGACAAATATGTTTGTTCATTTTAATGTAGCGACTGGAACTCAGTTGTCTGCGTCTT
The DNA here is from genome assembly GCF_982586985.1 of Callionymus lyra. Classification (NCBI taxonomy): domain Eukaryota; kingdom Metazoa; phylum Chordata; class Actinopteri; order Syngnathiformes; family Callionymidae; genus Callionymus; species Callionymus lyra. The sequence goes on along the minus strand of NC_141818.1, from coordinate 46,001,721 downwards.
AATCTTAATCCAAAAAGACACTTAAAAACCTCCAAATACCTCCAAACTGCTCGTCTATAATGTCCAAAAGGGAAGAATTAACTTGGAAAAAATATAAACAAGTTTATATTTTCTGCTCATCTGTGGCACATGTTGAAAAAATAATAAGTGATACGAACCAGAAGTACTCTAGCGTATAAAGTTTGCTGTCTACCCGTAGTACTTCCTGGGTGCCAATCGCTACTTTAAAATGAACAAACATTATTTGTTTATGAGTCTAAAAAAGGAACAGATTACAACCCTTAGTCGACATGAGGGTGAGTAGAAAGTTAGTGGAATTGAATTTATCCTGTTATACTCTTCATTAGCCGCCATTGTGATGATACTGTGGCCCGTTTTAATCATTTCATAACTTGTTGCTGGACCTTTGCAACAGTTTATATCTCCTCAGCCCTTATCACTGGTCACCCAGTCATTTTTATTTTCTTCCATCCATATTTTTATGGCAGTGGGACTTCATCAATTTTAAGTTTTTAGTTCACAGCAGGCTGATCGCTGCAGCATTCACACTCAATTACCAGAACTCTTTCCACTCTTTATGTGGGCACGTTAATGCAACCGCTCTGGGATCCGAGCTTATGTTTGAGCAATCCCCTGCCTGTGAAACTATTCGTCAGCCGCTCCCCACTCACAGTCTTGCACAGCCACTGGTTTGATTTAAAACCAATGCATATGACTCGCCTTCCTCCCTGGACTGGTGGTGCAAATCAGAGCGATGGGGCCTTAGTTTGGCCTTAATGGTGCGGAAAATTAAATATAAGAAACCGTCGGAAGAGAAAAAACTTCTGGAAAAAGAAGCAGCAAAATGAGCGGGATTTGGGAGATTTAAGATAGTCAACAAAGTGTTGGACGACAAATATGTATTCATTTCGATGAAAAAGGAAATACTAGGGTAAATAGCGAGTGTATGAAAGAAAGTTTGATCCAATTTCATGAGGAAAGTGGTAATTGTGTAGTTTTTATAAAGAGACCTTGAGGATCATTTTCCTCTGCAAAAAAAAAGGCTAATTGCATTTTTGCTTCCTTGTCCTTCTGTGAAAATTAAATATTAGAAAAAACAAAATATACCCAATATATACTAGTGATGTGCTGATGAAGCTTCATGAAACAGAACTTCTAATGCCCATGTTGTGTCTATACAGTTGTAAATGTGCGTACTTTAATTCAAATGAAATAACAAAGCAACGTACTTTTATATTTACAACAATATTGATGATTGAGTGAAGCGATGACGTGTCGCTTCATCAATCTACTCAGAAAACGACTTCCGTAGCGAGTCCAAGGGGTCAGCGTTCACAGAAGGTACAGATCTAAACATTAGAAATATAAATGTGCATCTGGAGAGTGCTCCGGCGATAAGTCTGTGGGGGCGAAAGGTGGCCTCCACCGGCACTTCTTTAATAAAGACGTGGGAGGACGTTGGAGTGTTGCTCTCATATGTATGAATTCAGACATTGTCCAGGTCTGTATGACGCTGCTCATCTGACCATTGCCACGGTACAACACTCTTTAGTGAAAGGGATTATTTATTTAATTTTGTGTTTTTTAAAGGATGTTGGCGATGAGATAATGTATTCCATCCATCAGGGGTTTGATAGGTGGTTTTCTAAATCAATCTATGAATGATCTTTATGACAAACATGATAATCAAGGCATACACTTTATATCATTCCTTTTTAGAGTTATAGACAAAAATGTTTGTTCATTTTAATGTAGCGACTGGAGCTCAGTTGTCTTCGTCTTTAACTTGGTCCAAAAAATACCTTCGTTCTGCTCGTCTGTAACGTCCATCTTGTGTTTAAGGCCTAGCAGCGGATTACTCTGAAATTTCGTGTGAACTAACCCTTCAGATAAATGATCTCCCACAACTACCAACTGGATGACAATAAAAGTTAACCTTTTATAGTGCAGTCAGAGAAATGACTCCACAATAGCTCTACAATTTTCACTCCAGTCTCACTCAATGCTACATTTGCTGTCCTAATCTGCTTTAATTGCAGCGGCTGCACAATTTAATCTTTGTTTTGTTTTGTTTTTTCCCCTGACAATACACCTCATTGTTTAACTGTCCTTATCCATCTCTCATTATTCAAAAATATGGTGTTTATTTTTGATGACCATTGTTTTGCAGGAAATTGCGTTTCCATTTTAGTTCTGGTTTGTTTTGGAAATTTTCTTGTGGAAAGTGGTAATGAACAATATGGTTGAGTTTATTTTTTTAATTACTATTCTCCCATTAATACATCTTAGGTTACAAAATCATGTATAACTGACGTTTAAAGAACAATAGCGATATAAACAGGAAGTAGTCTGGAAGTACTCCATGTCAATATAGCAATGCTTTCAGTAAAGACTGTATGCAATATGATTTAGTAGAAGAACTTCCGGTGTAATTCTTCAAAATTTCTGCCACAAACAAGCATAAAATATAGCCTTTTTTTTTTTTTCCGGGACAATTCTTCTTGTATAGGCTTCAATACAAAAGGGACGTTACAGACGAGCAGTATTTGGATGTTTTAAAGTGTCATTTTGAAGACAAAGACGACTGAGCTCCAGTCGCTACATTAAAATTAACAAACATTTTTGTCTATAACTCTAAAATGAACAGATTACTCTGAAAATAATCCCAATTTTTAGTCAACATGATGGTAAGTAGAAAAAGACTCAAGTTTGAATTTTGGGTGAACTTTTACTTGCAGATCAATACCCACAAAAATATATATTATATTATATTTACTCTTTTACCGTCTATGATAAAAAAAACAAAAACATGAACAAACCGGAAATGGATAAATAAAATATACACAAAACAATACAAAAAAATACAATATAAATAACCTAAATACAAGTTATAACACATTTTGACATTATTATGACACGTTATTATTCTTTTAACTTGCAAATAACCTAAAAATCTATAATGACTGATGAAAACACTGAGCATATATTACATACATATTTTTATTGTTTTCATGGTGGTTTCATCACTGCTTGCGTGGGAGTAGGGATGACTTCGTGTCAGGTGTGGACCTCTGGAGGAGCGAGTGCTGACCCTGGCCTTGAGCGACAAAAGCTGTTCTTGAGTGTGTTTTGTAACTTTTAATAACCGGCTTGTGATGCGGCGAAAAAAGAGTAACATAGTAGCTCTTTGCCTTTGAAAGAATTTTGAAAAGGCATGTATGAATTTCAAAAGTCTTATAAAAAAAAAAAGTTGAACATCATTGCTAAAATTCAGTTGTAGGTCGACTTCTCTCCGTGAATATAAGAAAACATGTTTTTAGCTTGCTAAAGTCCGCTATGGCTAGCCATAGGTACTCGTAGTAGTATTCTGCGCACAGTAATACATTGAACACAGAAAGATTGACGATGAACAAGATCTTTAATAACCTGTCGAGGTATATTTCCTGAAGGCAGGGTGTAGGATTCCCACAGAGTGTGTACGGTAAGCGATGCTTTATGAATACCAATATTGTATTAAATGAATATACAAACTTGATCTGACAGAGTACGACTACTCCCGGGGCGTTGAAAGCAAAATAAGGGATGTTAGCACGGCTGGCCGCGGTGCTATTAGCGTGTACCTGAAATATTTGTAGAAAATACTTCAGCTACCTGCTATTTTTCTGTTGGTGATTACATTTAATGAGGCTCACTGATGATTTTTTCAGTGTCAGTGTCAAGTTTTTTTTGGGCCACCTTGGCTCATTAGACCAAGTCGGCAAGTCGCATACGACTAACAGCACTTTAATGAACTGGCCCATATTTGCAATGTTGCCATTAGAATCAGTGAAGATTAAGTCCGTTATCCACTGCACACCTGGATCAGCTCGGCTCTCAAAGCAGTGACGCACACTTAAGGTCATTCAGATGCTGTGGAGCCGTCATCACCATAAATCAATCCCTCAAGCTCACATTGGTTTCCCGCTTGAAATGTCACCATGCGTGGATACACACATGTGGATGCCCGCGGGGAGAGTTACTCATGTTTCTCCGATGACAAAGATTTTTTTTTTCGCAGAGCTACTGACCGACTCGTCACATTAGCATAGCTTGCATACACTTCCGTCTCACCATCTCAAGCATGAGTGGTCAAAGCAGCTTCAAGCAATTTGCCGTTTTTTTTTTTCTCCATTGCATTTTATACTCATAATAAAGGAAGCTTTATGGCATATTTCTACAGAAGGAATGACCCTTATAACCTTGACTTTTACCAGCTAAAACAGGGGTGGGCAAACCGGGCCTCAAAGGGCGTGGGGGGGTGCAGGTTTTTGTTCCGACCGATCAAGCATGTACAGTTTAACCAATGAGGTTTCAGCTTTCAGACTGACAATCAACTGATAAAACTCTGAAGACTCCTGATTGGCTTAAAGGGGGTGCTCTTGATTGGTTGGAACAAAAACACATCTCAGTCTATTGTGTGTATCGGCAAGAATGTGGCGATACCCATCACGAGTAGCCACACGCTATGAACAAGTATTAATTTGTACTATAGTCCAAGTACTTGACTCTAGTGTTGCAGAATTTACAGACCACGTGAGTCTTGACAAAGTCGTAACTGCTTTTATTTGTTTTGACCTTAAATATGTCCAAACATCAGCTTTGGAGTCGAGTGTATCCTCTTGTCCTCAGTCATCGCCCAGGATCTCGCTGGATTTTATTGTTCCTTTAGCTCCGGAGTAAGGAATGACTGCCGCGATCTAGCCGGTTAAAAATGAAAATGCTGTGAAATTTTGCATGTTAATTGTAAATAATAAAATATAATTTAATTTTAAACACAATTTAATTAAAACCATACAAGAAATAGTGATAATATTCACACATTTTCTAGCAAGTTTTTGGGCGGGAAAGTCTCACAGAACCAAGGACATCTTCTTAAACCAAAAGCAATTTGCCTTGTCAAATTTTCTTTATTCTATTTGACACCTAAAATCCTCTTCTCGCTGCATGTAAAATTAGCAGCAATTATTCACTCTTCAATAAAAGTGAATAGTGTCAAGCAAACGACTAACACTGGGTTTAAAATTGTGTCTCTTGTGTGATTGAAACTATGTAAAAATAAAAGAGTAAAAATATCAGTCAAACTTTTAGTCTACCACATTGAAGGTGCTTCCACACTAGGGTACTAGACCAAGGCCAATGTCCGTTTAGGCTTAAAATTTTGTATTGTTAACGCAATAAAAAAAAGGAATCAGGATCTCCGGAGAAGCTGAACCCTGCAACTAAAGTCGAGTGTATCCTCTCGTTCTCATTCATGGGATCTCGCAGGATTTTATTTTTCCTTTATCTGCGGAGGACGTGATGACCGCTGCCATTTAGGAGGTGCAAAAGAAAATCGAACAAACTATGTGAAATATTTCCATGTTATTTTTTGTAAATGTGTTTATTTTAAACAAAAAAAATCAATAAAGTCCTGTCAAATATCTATACAGCATCAGGGGAAAAAAACAGATTCCAGGGCTGAGAGTATCGACCGATACCAGTGTGAAAATATTAACTTTCTTCCCCTACTGTGATGAAACTGGTCATGCTTTCAATAAAAAGCAGAAATGACCAGATATGAAACTGCGAAGGTTGTTTTTTTAAATAAAGTGTTTTCATGTTTGCCAGCATATTGAGAACATATCGAAAATATATTTCAATCATAAATACTGTTACCTGCAAAACAATATACTATTAACAAGGGACTATTATGTGAAAGTTAACACAAAATGCCTTAACTTGTAGAACAAAGATTCTATTGAAAAGATAAAAATCAAGTCAGCAGATATATTTTTAAGGGAGGGCAGACCGTGGATTTTTATTATATCCAAAAAGACAAAGAAAACCCTCAAACTGAATCCGCTTGACAGCTTTTTTTGTTATTTTAAAGCTTTCATCCGGTCGACTGGAAGCTGCTCTCATCTCCGCAGAACAGCTGGAAAAGTTAACTGTTTCCATTCGTCAGTCTTTCATGTTTTTTCAAACTGCTCGTATAAGTTTTCCTGATGCTTCTTTTCCCACTGCAGCATCTCGCATGACTTTAGATTACAATGGTTACTAATGGCTTAATTCTAATTGTACATTCTTTTTTTGGAGTTATAGGCAAAAATGTATGTTCATTTTAATGTAACGACTGGAGTTCAGTTGTTTTCGTCTTCATCTTGCAAAGCGCTAACAGTCTACCGTCTATATACTGGAAGCATTCGTGATATTTACCTGATATTTCGCTTGTTATTCTTTAAACCTCTGCTACAAACAAGATAAGGATCCAGAGCTAGAGGGTTAAGAGTAATGTCCTAGTGTGTCGAGTGTGTCATCAAATGTGCTTAAACACAGATGTTTACGTGGTAGTCATTTCTTGTCCTTTAAAACTATGCTTGCAAATGCAATGTGTGAGAAACACTAACCTTTTTAGGCTTCATTGAAAACCAGCTCTCATTTATTCCAGTCTGTGTTTTCCCTCCTCGGATAATCATTAAGTAATGATTGGATTTTAAGTTTTCACCAAAACAGATCTTGCTTTAGAGTCAAAATCGGAAAATCTACAGAACAGGGACTTTATTTAACGCACCTTATTACGAGTATGATTGTTGTGATTTTAAACCAAAAATCTGATGCCTCTTCTTTGTTTAAAGTTCACAGCTTTAACCTGAGAAAAGTCTCTTTGAATTTAACTTCAAATGTTATCCTTCAACATTTCTATCTTTCTCTACTGAAGCAGAAGTTTTGACTGATGTCCTCTGAATGCAACAGAGAGAGGAGCATATATCCCTTGCTTAAGGATAATCCATCAATCTAAGACTAACAGCGGTTTTCCAAACGAAACCGGCGCTCAGGTCAAAACATTCTGAAAGTTGTCACAAACTTTCCCGATTTGCAAGCCTCTGAATCCCTTATCCTCTCGAGCTCAGCGCCAGACATGGGCTGGTCAGTGCGATTGGCCCGCGAGGGGCAGATTCACAGTCGGGCAGACAGTACTTGGCTCGGTCGCCACCTCTGCCTCCGAGAGTACTCCTCAGGGACCCGGGGAGGAATATTGCAGCTCCTAATGGGCACAGATGGCGTGGTGTCACGAGCCAAGTTATGTGTGAAATATCTGGTTTCACTGCAAGAATCCTTCAAAGGCAGAAAAGTCAAAACTGCAGCGACTCATCCGCTCGATAACACACGGACTGATGTGCATGGAGCAGCCAGAACCGCCGTCTTGGAAAGACCTCGATAACATGGCTTTGAAATCATGTAAGATGAAAGATCCAGAATGTATTTTTATCCTTCTCTTATTGACTCCTCGTTAACCCTCACACCGATATTTTCACGTCTCATCTTCAAACCCTTCACACATCCAGCTCTGACGCAGCTGCTCTGGCAGTTCAATTCGAACTGGGAGTTAAAGTTGCAAAGTATTTTTAGGTTATTGTTAGCAGAGGAACATGTTAGTCCACTCAGACTTAGGTGGAGCCATCAGTTTAAAAATGATCTTTTATTAGAACAGTTGTTCAAAACAAAGTAAAGATAGTGCAGAGACGCCATCTAGTGGACTCTCAAAATAATGACACTGCTTCATGAAGTGTCACCAGAACATCACTACGTAATAATAGTTATAAAGACCATTATTTAACTGTTGTTAAAATGCTGCTTACAATGAGAAAATATCACTGTTTTGAATCGTTTTAATTTCATTTATTTTCAATGGTGTGCATTAGGAAACTTTTTTTTATGGTATTTTATTTTATTAAGTGTTTAATAGAGATGGTCTGACGAAGCTTCATGAAACAATGACTTGTTGTTTAGAGGTCAGTAGGTGGCGCCATCAGTTTAAAAATGATGTTTCATTCAACAGTTGTTCAAAACAAAGGAAAATAGTGCAGAGTCCGCCATCTAGTGGACTCTGAAAATAATGACACTGCTTCATGAAGCTTCATCAGACCATCACTAGTGATGAATATGTTGTTGCTTTTAAGATTTTCAATTAAAATAAAGTAAATAATGACATTTGTATAATATTTTATAAATTTCTAAAAAAGTAAGAAGCAGAGTTACCTTTGGGTTCAGTAATTTTGCGTAGTTTATGATATACTGTATGTTAATAATACAAAAACAATAAGTAGTGATTGAATAATGAAGCTTCATGAAACAGTGCCATGTTGTTTAGAGGTCAGTAGGTGGCGCCATCGGTTTAAAAATAATGTTTCATTAGAACAGTTGTTCAAAACAAAGGAAAAAAGAGCAGAGACCGCCATCTAGTGGGAAATAATGACACTGTTTGATGAAGCTTCATCACACCATCAGTAACAATAAGGATATTTAATTGGTTTTCTTTTGTTGTTCTCTGGGAGGCAAAGTGCAAGAAGAAAATATTGTGATTCATACTGTGTTTGTAACTTTGACACCTTTTTTAACCTTAATTTCTGAACGCCCTCCGCGAGGACGTATATTGTCATAGGGGTTTGTCAACCTCCCTGTCACTCCACATTTACCAACCTGCCGGATGCTTGCTAACAAGGACCTACCGCCTGGCTGGCTAATAGTCTACCTGCCCATCACACTAGAGCCCACACTCGGCATACAAACCGATCTGAGTGAGTCACACATCTTCCTGTGGCCCGAGACCCTGCCTCATGGTTTATGCAGCGATTGTGAAGGAATTCGAAAACACACACACACACACATACACACACACACACACACACACACACACACACACACACACACACACACACACACACAGCCGGGGCAGTGAGATCTAATCTGTATGTATCGCCCAACGTTGTTCTCAGAAACTGTCTACATCAATTATATACCTGAGATAGGGCCGAGACAGCGCGAGATGCAGTATGTGGCTAAGCTGTTGTCACCGGCGGAGCCACACACAGCTCACCTTATCCCAGAGTGCAATCTCTGGCAAATGGAATAAGAGGGAAAAAAGGTTGAAGTTGGAAAGTGATAGTGTTAGAAAACACATTGATGCTGAAGATGTTGCTGGTAAACATATTCATGTGTTTAAGGGACTGGAGCTACCATGATGCCACGGTTTCTCCGTCCAAGACATCTAAAGATGCTTCGATTCAACGCTAACAACTGTGAAAAGCTGCTCAATACTAGTGATGGTCTGATGAAGCGTCATGAAGCAGTGTCATTATTGTCAGAGTCCACTAGATAGCGGCCTCTGGTCTATTTTCCTTTGTTTTGATCAACTGTTCTAGTGAAACATCATTTTTAAACTGATGGCGCCACCTACTGACCTCTAAACAACATGACACTGTTTCATGAAGCTTCATCAGACCATCACTACTTAGTACTTGGATCACTGTGCGGGTCATTTAGATAAGACAAGTTCAAAGCTAATGGATAAAAAAAATGGTTCCTTTTTTAAAGCTCTATTTATAATAAAAATACACATTTATGAATAGTAAGTAAGTAAGTAAGTAAGTAAGTAAATGTTAGTACACATAAAAGAAAACAAATATATATACTGAAATAATAAAGTAAGTAAGTAAGTTAGTAAATGTTAGTATACATAAAAGAAAAAATATATATATTCTCGCTGCAGAGTTTTGTATTAAGGCGTGACAGTTTCTATTGTTAAGACTTGACAACAGACTGTTGCAATAGTCCAGACGACAAGAAAGCAGCCTAGTGATGGTCTGATGAAGCTTCATGATCAAGTGTCATGTTGTTCAGAGGTCAGTAGGTGGCGCCATCAGTTTAAAAATGATGTTTCGTTAGAACAGTTGTTCAAAACAAATGAAAATAGAGCAGTGGTGCCCTCTAGTGGACTCTGAAAATAATGACACTGCTTCATGAAGCTTCATCAAACCATCACTACCTCTACCATGGGCTCATTTTATCCAAAGGTATCGAACCAAGGACCCATAAGGAAATATACTTTTGCTACCAGTGACTACACAAACACTTTTCTCTCACTATGTCTCCATTAAATAATGGAATGAAAACTTATTTAGTGTTTAATTCTGACAAGTAAATGACGAATCCTTTGAAAACTTCTTGAGTTCAGATGCGACCCTTTGACTGTATTTATGCGACCCTGGTAATGTCAAAGTTTGATCATCAGTAAATGGTTCTAATGCATTAAAAAGTGTATTTTGTATTTATTATTCATTTTCAGGTAACAAATATTTACTTGTTCCCTCCTTTTTGTGTGTAATTTTTGTAAGTATATATAAATCCCTCAAATGTGTTTTTTAAAGTTAGTTAAAAATGTTTTGAAAAAACTCATATATACTAGACTAAAATTGCAGCTTATTTATCTTAATAAATGTCACGACCTAATGACGAATTTCCTCTTTTTTTTAGGGATTTTCTCATCTTTCTTTTTGCTTGACGGCCCCTAAAAACATTCACATCATTTAATGTGGGCCTTGAAGAATTATAATTGCCCAACCCTGCTTTAAAGGATGTCGTTTATTTTATGTTTTGTTTATAAAACGTTAAAATCAAAGACTATAAAGTAGCATTCATTTTCTAATCGAATACTTCCAAGCGGCATCAAGTGTAAAACACGCTGTATTCTCCTCTGAAGCCGCTCTCATCCGGAGCAGACTTCCCGCCTCGTAATGAACGACCGTGTCTGTGTTTACCTTTCCTTGTTGTTCCGTCAGTTAAGTTCAGCGAATTCAGCAAACGATGAATAAGTTTACCGGCTGCCAGTTGGCCCGGGCACACAGGAAGAGTCACCAATTTGGCTGGGAGAGGAGTCCGGCTCCGTTACTGACCCGTGTGAGCGAATCCCAACACTCTCGCCGAGCAGTTTCTCGAAAAATATTAAAAATACCATCTGCTCGCCTCTCCAGCAGCAGAGGCACTCGGGCGTCTCAACTGTGTACAAAAAGCTCATAATGACTCATCCTTGTATTCATCCAAGCTGAATACTACATTGATGAAGTTGTTTTTGTTGCACTCTAATTGCATTTTTACCTCGGTCATGTTTTCTACAGATTTTGAATAACCATCACAAATGTGAACACAAACAATTTGATGAAGTGTGATGTAACTTTTATTTTATTTTAGAGGAGCTCGACATCTGATTACGTTCTCCAAGTTATATAAGTTGATAAAATGTAATTTAATGTGACTGTAGTACCTTTTAGATCTGGTAAAGTCCTTCATAACTCCGAAATGCAAGTGACCTGCTTGTACAGTTTTGGCCTTGAGGCGCCAAAAAACGTGAATCATCGAAGTTGTTGTTTTTAAAAAGTCATGTTGAATCAACTTCCTGGTAGAGGTGAGCAATGTTGTTTTTTTTGTTGTTGTTGTTTGTTCCTTTTCTGCCGGTTGAGAAGATTGAATTGAGAAAAATATCTCTTTCCCTTTATGAGGTTTTACAGATATTGACGTAGTCGAGCATCGATATGTTTGAGGCATGAACAAGAAAACTGATCAGTTGGAATATTTAGCACATCATGAGTAGACGATCCTGAATGAAACGTTTGCACATTAAGTTCTGTATTCACAGGCTGCTTCTTGGCTGCATTATATTCCCGAAGAATAATAAAAAGAACATATTACATTTACATTAAATAAAGTTGAAATATGAATTGTAATTAGACATTTTCTAATTTTCAATGGATTCGTCAAAAATCTTATGATATTCCATAAAGAAATATCACGTACTATTCAGTATGTAAGTAAGTAAGTAAGTAAGTAATATTTATTTATATAGCACTTTTCCAGACCAGGGTCACAAAGCGCTTAAACAAACAAAACAATACTCAAAAAAGTATATACAGTACACTTTAAAGATCAAGATAATACTGAGAACAACACAGGAGTTCCAGAAAATCAAGGAAAAGCCTGAACTAATAGAAACGTCTTAAGATGTTTCTTAAAGGAGTCAGTAGATCATCAAGAACAAAGAGAGAGAAGATCGTTACAAAGCTTAGGAGCAACAGCCTGAAAAGATTTCTCTCCTCTGGTCCTGAGTCGTGTGCGTGGAACCATCAGTAGATTCTGATCCACAGACCTCAGAGCCCGAGCTGGGGTGTAAGTCTGGATCAGATCACTGATGGAAGGTCTGACCATGAATAAATCTGAAAGTAAGAACCAGAATTTTAAAGTTGATCCTGAAAGAAACTGGAAGCCAGTGAAGAGTTTTAAGGATCGGAGAGATGTGAGTTCTTCTACTAGAGCGGTGTATAGCTTGAATTTAGTCAAAATAAGAAATATTTACATTTTCAGGGGGTCTTCTGCCCAGTCCTATTTTTTAAGTCCTTACATTTAAATTCCATGAATGTATATCTTAAATTTATCCAAAATGTAAGATATTTAAGACTCTTACATTTTACAAAACTGGATGATATTAAATAAATGTCTCTTACTTAGTTTGCAATACATGTAGTTTGAATTTAGTCAAAATAAGACATATTTACATTTTCAGGGAGCTCTTCTGGTCCATAAATTAATTTGCAGAACTCTGACTCCTCGCACCCCTCTCCCTTAACCATCTCCGTCTAAAAGGAACAGTAACACGCATAACAGCGTTGTAGTATTTTACTTAAGTTCTTTCAAAAATGGATTGCACTAAATCGTACTGAATCAAATAGTTTGATTTTAAAATGTATCTTTCCTGAATTGTTTTGTACCCGATGTATCTAGATACGTATCGAATCGTCTGTTATTAGGGAGATGTAAACCCCTTATATTTTCCCATTTTGCTGTAATACTTCTGTTCCATTTGAAACATTTAGAAATACGTCTGATCATTCCTTGTGTTTTCCGGATCGAAGTGGTTTTGTGATACAGTTTAATAGTGAAAAGCTAATGAACGCCAAGTAATGTAGCACAAATCTGCAAGTATTTAAATCATAATAAATTATAATAAACCAGGGATGACGCTTTAAAAAAAAAAAAATTTAATCGGCTTGTTCGCAGGAGCGTTTCAGCCTCCCTTCTCATTAAATCTTTTTCATGTCCTCCATCGCCACGCTCGGGTTCGGGGGCTGAGAGCTTCAGCACCACGGACAGATGTCAGCAGAAGTGAGGTCATCTGGCCGTGACGAGCTTCAGCACCTCGGACAGCGGCTCCTCCAAGGAGCAGCAGAGGCCAGCAAACATTCTTCTAGTTACCCTGTTCCAGGATCCCCAGTATCAGGTGTGTGGGCTGATGAGATGCAGAGAGACACTCCAGACTCCCCAGTTAGTCAATCGTGGAATGAACACGGACAGTCGATATCACCCAGGCGGTGTTTGGGAAACGACACTTCCACCTGAGCCGTTATTAAAGGCGTCCGCCGTCAACGTGTGAGTAATAAAATCTCTGTCCACACACGAAACTAAAGCTACTAATGAGTGGAAATACATCTACTGCATGTGAGCGTCACGTGTCCGTGGCTTACTGGAGAACCTGAATTAGACACCGGGAGTGAAAGGTTGCTCTCTCTCCATGTGTCGGCGACGGTGATTCGCTTCTCTTCACCCTCATCCTTCTCCTTCAACACGAGAGCCTCCTTCGTTTTTTAAGAGGGCGATCTAGACGACATGAAGCTCTTTCAGAATAAACATCCTGTTATGGTCCAATCTAAGACTATTTAATAAAACATCCATAGTTAGAGATAGAATTTTAAATGTAATCAAACCATTTTCAACTGTAATCAAATCATTTTCAAATGGAATCAAAACATTTTTTAACTGTAATCCAACAATTTTCAACTATTATCAAACCATTTTCAAATATAATCAAACAATATTAAACTATAATCAAACAATTTTTAACTGTAATCCAACAATTTTCAACTATAATCAAACAATTTTTAACTGTAATCCAACAAGTTTCAAATGTAAGGAAACAATTTTAAACTAAAATCAAACAATTTTCAACTATAATTAAACAATTTTCAACTATAATCAAACAATTTTCAACTGTAATCAAACAATTTTCAACTATAATCAAACAATTTTCAACTATAATCAAACAATTTTCAACTGTAATCAAACAATTTTCAACTATAATCAAACAATTTTCAACTATAATCAAACAATTTTCAACTGTAATCAAACAATTTTCAACTATAATCAAACAATTTTTAACTGTAATCCAACAAGTTTCAAATGTAAGGAAACAATTTTAAACTAAAATCAAACAATTTTCAACTATAATCAAACAATTTTCAACTATAATCAAACAATTTTCAACTATAATCAAACAATTTTCAACTATAATCAAACAATTTTCAACTACAATCCAACAATTTTCAACTATAATCAAACAATTTTCAACTATAATCCAACAATTTTCAACTATAATCAAACAATTTTCAACTATAATCAAACAATTTTCAACTATAATCAATAAAAGGTTCAAATATAATTAAAGCTTTTTCAACTGTGATCAAACTATTAAACTCTAACTGATTATTGTAAAAACAATTCAAAATAAAAAAAAGATTGAAAATGAGTGAAGATATTTTATTTATGTTCCGTATAAATACTATTTATTAAAGGTATTTTATTCTTGACACTCACTTGTGTTCATGTATTTTCTGTCAATGATTCTTGTCGTGAGATAGTTTGTGTGTCACGTGGATAAAAAAAAGTCGTACACTTCACATTAAAACTATGGTATGATATAAACACATCATACGGTTCAACGTCGAGGCTCGCTGCTATGTTACTCACATCACTTATTCATTCACCGTCAAATAACTTCTCGACTAATTTCACTCATCATTTGCTGTGGACAGTGCACAGTGAAAACTGCCGCACTCCCCTCTGGAGGAGAGACTTCACTTATTTTCCGATGATGGATTTAGCTTTTTAAATAAATGACAGCCCACCACTCTCCTCATCTGACGGACGGTATTCATGGGTGCAAGTTGTTGCAGTGAGGGATGGATGCCGCAGTGTGAAGATGGCGGGCGACGCACAAGTGATTTGAAGAATAGGAACGATAACTTGAGAGTTTAAATTGTCGTGTTGTGCCTCGGAGGGGAAAATACATTATTAAACAGTCGTCAGCGAACACTGACAAGTGCATATGAATAATCCACAAACTGTTATTTACACACAGCAGCAAACAAGTCTTGAACGACACACAGGAAAATAGTATAAACAAAATTCAACTATAATCAAACTAGTTTCAACTGTAATCAATTATTTTTCATCTGTAATCAAACAATTTTCAACTATAATCAAACAATTTTCAACTAAAATCAAACAATTTTCAACTATAATCAAACAATTTTCAACTATAATAAAACAATTTTCAACTATAATAAAACAATTTTCAACTATAATAAAACAATTTTCAACTATAATCAAACTATTTTCAACTATAATCAAACAATTTTCAACTATAATCAAACAATTTTCAACTATAATAAAACAATTTTCAACTATAATCAAACAATTTTCAACTATAATAAAACAATTTTCAACTGTAATCAAACAATTTTCAACTATAATCAAACATTTTTCAACTATAATCAAACAATTTTCAACTGTAATCAAACAATTTTCAACTATAATCAAACAATTTTCAACTATAATAAAACAATTTTCAACTGTAATCAAACAATTTTCAACTATAATCAAACATTTTTCAACTATAATCAAACAATTTTCAACTGTAATCAAACAATTTTCAACTATAATCAAACAATTTTCAACTGTAATCAAACAATTTTTAACTAAAATCAAACAATTTTCAACTATAATCAAACATTTTTCAACTATAATCAAACAATTTCCAACTATAATCAAACAATTTTCAACTATAATCAAACATTTTTCAACTATAATCAAACATTTTTCAACTATAATCAAACAATTTTCAACTATAATCAAACATTTTTCAACTATAATCAAACTATTTTCAACTATAATCCAACAATTTTCAACTATAATCAAACAATTTTCAACTATAATCAAACAATTTTCAACTATAATCAAACAATTTTCAACTATAATCAAACATTTTTCAACTATAATCAAACAATTTTCAACTATAATCAAACATTTTTCAACTATAATCAAACATTTTTCAACTATAATCAAACAATTTTCAACTATAATCCAACAATTTTCAACTATAATCAAACAATTTTCAACTATAATCAAACAATTTTCAACTATAATCAAACAATTTTCAACTATAATCAAACATTTTTCAACTATAATCAAACAATTTTCAACTATAATCAAACAATTTTCAACTATAATAAAACAACTTTCAACTATAATCAAACAATTTTCAACTATAATCAAACATTTTTCAACTATAATCAAACAATTTTCAACTATAATCAAACAATTTTCAACTATAATCCAACATTTTTCAACTATAATCAAACAATTTTTAACTATAATCAAACAATTTTCAACTATAATCCAACAATTTTTAACTGTAATCCAACAAGTTAATAACAATGACGGGCCGTCAGGGCCAGCAAGGCTTTCTCTGCTGGCCTGAACATAATCAGAAAATAAATTTAATTTTTTATAAAAAAAAATACAAAAATAAGTTGAATTGTTTATTTTTCATCAATATGCATTAAATTATTCCTCATAGTCTTTTCTCTTCATTTCATTTACCTCTTGCTTGCACTGCTTCCGGGATTGTACGTTCATGTGAGAGCTTTCATCCAATCATATTTGAGCGACATGTCACGTGTTGCCAGAAGAAATGTACCCGAGGCCTTCAGTCGCTTCAGAGCTGGCTCTTGTCCATTGAAATCAGCGGCAGCTGAAGGATTGTGTTAACCAATCAGATTGAAGTTGGCAACATCTACGTCAGCGTTTCGGCAGCTACTCTTCTGATAGCTGCCACGAGTCTTTCACAAGCTTCAAAGGATTTATTGATTTCCTCCATGAACTACGTGTGTAAATGGTTTTTTTTTTTTAAATAATGTTGCGCTTTATGAGATCAATAGTGGTGTGTGTGTGTGTGTGTTTGTCACTGAAGAGTGTATTGTGTGTGTGTCTGTGTGTGTGTGTGGGGGTGGGGGGGGGGGGGCATACAGTGTGTTCTGGCCATGGAAACCACACAGACTGTAGTAGGAGTGATATTTTGATACAATGCACTGATGTTGTGTTTATGTGATGATGATCTAAACGTCTTATAGACCTATATTCAGTTCACGCTCAGATCCCTGTGGTGTATAAAGAATCTTAAAGTAGTTATTGAGACGTGGATTCATTCAAACGTGCGTCACTGAAGGCCTATGTGTGAAATGCACGGCCCGCCACTGGTTAATAATAATATAGAATAAAAAGGGATGTCGTGAAAAGGTGTTCTATAGCAAATAAATTCATTCTCTGTATTGTCACTTTTCACACACTTCAGTTTGTCGCCACCGAGAGCCGCTCGGATGAGTTTCACTCAGATGCTGGATAAGAAGTTGCACCTACTCGTCAATTTCAAGAGGCGAATAGATCCGGCGGTGAAAGAGAAAAACGGTGAAAAGCCTGCGAGTAGTTATGAGCTGACGAAGCATCATGAGGTCTCACTGGATGGAGCTCGTGTTTCCTTACTGTCGGCCTTTCAATCCATTTTGAAGCCATTTTAGGCGAGTCGAGGTCGAGCGCCGCCAGTGGACTAAAGTGGTAGTGTTTAGCGCGACGGGAGACCACATTTCCCATGAGCACTCGCTGAACGTCGCGAAAGTTGCTCATAAATGCATAGCTTTAATTTGTTTTATGTAATAACCAAATTTCTATAGTGAACATTTTAATTAATTTCATTGAATAATATAATTCAGTTATTTCTATTGATATTTATATTAAAATGAGGATTTTTTTGCAAAGATGTGATTTAACTGCAGACTTTCAAGTTTAATTTGAAGGTATTTACGTCCAATTTCCAATAATTAAATATAAAAACATTAACACTTCCTCACAAAAATTCAACCTTTTAATAAAGAAATAAAAAAATAAAAAATAAATACTATAAAAACGAATATATTTCAATAAAAAAATTCAAAGTTTGAATTCGACAACAGCCCATAATATTCCAGTTCATAGAATCACCACACAACAGTGAGTCTCTTATTGTCTAAGATCACTTGAATAACTCAAACATCTTCACAACATTTAACTACCGCAGAAAAAGGAATTTCAAATTAAAGCTCAAATATTTCCCAGAGCAGAAAGTGATCTCTGGTCTCGGCCCGCGGTGAACGATTAGAAAATACAAAATCTTGTGTCCCAAACAAAGCAACACAAAGACTCACAATGACTCACTGCAGGGTCACTTCAGTGCTGGTGTGACGCACACACCGGACGCCTCACAGTTGTTGCCAGAATAGAACTTGAGTGGAAAACCTTGTTGCATCAGAAGGAAACACTTTCAACTGACATGATGTGTGACTGTTTCAATGTTTCAAAATACACAAAACTATTTTTAATTATTTCCTTTTTATCTCCTTTTTTTTTTAAACAAGTGGAAGAAAAATCACCAAGTCAGCAGAAAACCTGGACTGGTTCCTTTGCAACAAGATTGTCCAACGTAGAGTTTGTGTTTGACTCACGTTAGTTTTTTGTTTTATTTACGTAAAATTGATAAAAAGTCACAGGTTAGTGTCACTTTATAGTTACAGTTATAATACTGGGCTGTGTCCCAGATCGTGCACTTCTGCACTTACACCTCATATTGTGTGTGAGTGCAGAAGCGCGTCCCAATTAGCAGTGTGCGAAAATGTAGTGTGCAATGAGCACTACATTTGAGCACTCAAACGGCCAGAAATTTGAGTGTGGATCAAAGGACACTTTCCACTCTCAACGGTTGCCATCTTAGTGACGTAGAGCTACGTCACTGACAGATACCGACATTAATCTCTCAAGAAAACACTACACAAAACAACACAACAACAGTAATAACACAATGAAGCAACGTAATAACTTGTTTTGACTGGCGATAAGCGATGGTAAGCGATAGTGTTCCAACTTCCGGTTGCAAGCAGCATTAAATAGTAAAAGCTGTCGAGTCATTTCCTGTAAGTGTGTAGTGACAGTACTACCCTGTAAAAATTAACACACTACACAAGTAAGTGCACTTAAAGTACTGACAAAGCTTCATGAAGCAGTGTCAGTATCTTCAGAGTCCACTAGATGGCGGTCTCTGCACTATTTTCCTTTGTTTTGAACAACTGTTCTAATGAAACGTCATTTTTAAAGTGATGGCGCCACCTACTGACCTCCGAACAACATGACACTGTTTCATGAAGCTTCATCAGACCATCACTTATGTTAGGGAAACTGCCAAATTGCACTTAACAATTAACAAGGAAAGGTTTTCTGCACGTCTTATTTTGAGTTTCAGTTCTTCCTGACAGGCGAACACACTCACAGCTGGAGCTCTTTCTCTTGATTACCTCAGATTATAAATATTTGTTTGAAGTTCTCCTAGTTTTTCCTCTGAGCTTTGAGATCGTTCTTGCTTTTGTTTACTCTTCCCTCGTCACTTCAGCAGTTTTTGATGTGTCTCTCCGTCGGCTCCTTTATTGCCTGAAACCAGGATTCAAGACCACTTTAAGATTTAACTATTGGGACAAATCCCTTCTGAGGAGACCACTGAATTGGCGCCACCTACTGACCTCTCAACAACATGACACTGCTTCATGAAGCATCAT
Organism: Callionymus lyra; assembly: GCF_982586985.1. NCBI lineage: Eukaryota > Metazoa > Chordata > Actinopteri > Syngnathiformes > Callionymidae > Callionymus > Callionymus lyra. The sequence continues at coordinate 45,982,123 of NC_141818.1, read as the reverse complement.
CAGACCATCACTGCCAAGAATAACGAAGAAAAGCTTGGTTAGACATTAGGATATTGCACTTCTTTTTTCCATGGCACCAACCTCTTTTCTCTCACTTAATCCTCCCTCACTCTTTTCTCCATCCAGCTGTCTACCTGCCAACACTGAGTCTGGTTCTGCGCAACTTTCTGCCTCCTAAAAGTTGTTTTCCTCGCAACTGTCATGCTGTGATTCACTTATTGTTGAGTTGCTCCTGTTTTTCTTTTCTCCAGGATAGTCTTACCTTAAACTTCAAAGTGTCGTTGCTATGATATAAGACTTAAAATAAAAATTAATTAAATAAAAAATTCTTCTGTAGAATTCCAAGTATCAAAACATGTTGTGTCTTTTGGTGCCAAGTTTTGGTACCAAGCTTGATAGTTTGTGGATTTTTCTGACAAAGCAATTGAACATCAGATCGATATTTATTCATTTTTATTTCTGCAGTGAAAATGTGTTATTTATCTTTTCTGTATAGATTTTTTTTTAAACTGTACTTACTATAACTCAAGAGTTGTACTTGGTGATGGTCTGATGAAGCTTCATGAAACAGTGTCATGTTGTTCAGAGGTCAGTAGGTGGCGCCATTAGTTTAAAAATGATGTTTCATTACATTGACAGTTGACAGTCGAACAGTTGTTCAAAACAAAGGAAAATAGTGCAGGGACCGCCATCTAGTGGACTCTGAAAATAATGACACTGCTTCATGAAGCTTCATCAGACCATCACTTGTTGTATTACATTCAGTGGAATTTATTTTGTTTGAATTTATCTTATAAAAATGGTATTGTTCAGGGATTAAGGGGGGTTGTATTGGTATGGATATCGAAAAAATCGGTACCAGGGCCTTGATGTGATACTTAGAAGTAAAAATGTTATTCAATATTCGACAATTTAGGACTAAATAGTGTTCCAGTAGCTCCGGTCATTCGCTAGCGCACATTAAAATGTAAAGAAAAAAGAAAAAAAGTTAAATTTCAATCTTTATTGTAACGATGTTGGCACGAAATGCAGACCAAAGAAAATAAACCAAAGTTCATGAAGAGCCACAGCGATGGGTGTCCGTGAGCCCAAATGGTTTCCCTGAAAATGTTGCAGGTTCTTACTTCCAGATTGAGGATGACACCAAGCGGCAGTTTGATTTCGTACAATCTCTTGGGGAGAAGCGCCGACGTGCCAGAGCTAGTGAAGCAAGATGATTATGTGGCAGTGGAGAGAATATAAACTACCATGGGCTTCAAACTCCAAGAGGCAATCTCATCTTGAAGCTGATCTGATGAATTATAATGTGTCAAACCCTGGGATGAATAGAAACATACCCGGCGTTCAGATCAGCAGAATAATGCCATGACTTCAGAGGTCCGGAGACATCTTTGTCCAAAATTGTCATCACATCAGACTTGAATACATTTTGGAAATGTCTACTCAGTAAAGAGAAGTGCAGTTAAATCCGGCTGAATAGCAAAACAGACAGAATTTTCCTTTACTGAAAAACATGTTTTCTATGTAGTAATATTTGCTAGTGATGGTTTGATGAAGCTTCATGAAGCAGTGTCATTATTTTCAGAGTCCACTAGATGGCAGTCTCTGCATTATTTTCCTTTGTTTTGAACAACTGTTCTAATTTATCATCATTTTGAAACTGATGGCGCCACCTACTGACCTCTAAACAACATGACATTGTTTCATGAAGCTTCATCAGCACATCACTAAAATTGACTAAATTAGCTGTAACAATTTTTGTTTCTAATTGTAAAGATCAGAAAACTATAAATGTGACTCAAGTAATAAAGAAAGTGTAGAAAGAGTTTGTTTTATAATGTATTTTCACATTATTTTCAAAAACTAATCGTCATTTGACATGAACCTAGAAACGGCAAGTCAATTCTAATACTGTGCGTGGTTGTGCGTCTTGAAACCGCAAACACACATTGTGGCACACATACAAGATGTGTGAGCTTCGGAGCAAAACAAATGTTAGCCAGGAGCAGCAAAATTTTGTTGAAAGGTAAGTTATCTGTGGACAAACTCAGAAAATATTGATGTTTTTTTGGGAAGAATATCGGGTTGTGTTTGCTGTGACAGGAAGTAAAAAGCCAAAGCAAAACACTGAGTTTGCAGATGCTCAACTTTTTGTAAGAATGGCTTTTGATCCTGGAGAACTTCAAAATGTTGTATTTAATTTTATGGAAAAAAAAAAGGTGTATTTTTTGGGAAAATGTTTGTTAAATTAAACAGTTGCCTCATTTTTCAAGTCACTGTTTCAATAGAAACATGTAAGAACATAAAAGTAGTGTATGCTGCAAAGAAATTATGTAAAATGTGCTGTTCATGTACTTAGTTAGAAAAATGATTAAAAAATGACCTTGAAAAGCTATTAGTCTGAAGTAGTCGGAGCGTAAAGTTCAATGACCTTATTAGTAATCATTAGTAAAATAGCTGAGGTTTCCTAGTAAAAGTAACTTTTATCAGAAAGTACTTGATGATCACCTTTGTGTAATTTAATTCAATTTTTAAATCCAAAGACTTGTGTATAACGCACCATTTTTTTTTCCAGTTCAGTACATGATGACAACATTAGGTTACTCTGACCTGCCCAAGCAGTTCATAAAGGAAAGTCAAACCAACACATTTACTCTAAACTTTTGCTACTTTTGCCGTTTCATACATAAAATAACAAATCTCGTTCATCACCTTGAGCCATTGTATTTTTTTGTTTTGTTTTCCAACCTCCTTCAAAAAACAGCCCAAGGCTTCAAAAAAAAGTTCCATGTTTAATGTTCTTTCGGAGACTTTTGGAAACGGGCTGCATGAGTTCAAACTTCCCGTAACATAGATTCAACACTGCCAAGTCGTGCAAGATAGCAACAGCCTAAATAATTTGGACACATTCCACCACTTCAAGTTCAGTGGCGTGCTAGGAAATGTTCAATTCAAGGATACATGGTTCTTAGATTAGTTGAAATTAAAGTTTCATAATCCCAGTTGGGAAATTGGGCCACGGCTGCCTGAAAGAAAACTGTGATAAAAATGCACATGGACAAGAGGGAATGACATCAGGGTTGGGAATGGCTGAGCTTTAGCAAAATAAAGTCAGAATCAGAATCAGAAATCCTTTATTTGTCCCGTGAGGGGAAATTCAGTTTAAACAACAGCAAGCGCAATACCTCAAATAAAAAACACCCAGAAATAGAATAATAAAATGAAAAGAAAGATCTAAATAGAATAGAATAAAAAAATCAGCCCTATATTATATATACACTATCATATTTACAAAAATAACAAGAAGAAAAGGTGCTGTTAAATATTATCTGGCTGTGTTCTTGTTGTGGAGTCTGATGGCAGCAGGAAGGAAGGACCTGCGGTACCTCTCCCTCACACACCTGGGATGGAGCATCCTATCACTGATGGAGCTCCTCAATGCCCTCAGTGTGTGCTGGAGAGGGTGAGATAAGTTCTTCCTCATGGAGGCCAGCTTACTCTGTATCCTCCTCCCAGTCAGATGTCATTACAAAAAAAGGTTTATAAACCAAAATACTAATAGAATGAGCTGTGATACAGAGACGGGACGCAAGGGAAGAACTGTTTGAGTTGAAGGTGACTATTATTTAGAAGTCACAGGGAAGGACACGATCAGGAAAGGTAAATATATCAGAGACAAGATTATAAGAAGACGAGGTGATTAAACCAGTGCTGGAGCAAGAACATAAGATCGATGAAAAGTAGAAAACTATAAAAGTTACAAAAGAGTAAAATCCATCTTTGATCATTTGGATTTTTATCTACACTTTAAAGTTTGAATGGTGTTTCTACGTGAACGTATGCCGGAGCAGGAGACATTTGAAAAACTTTTTCCAATCAACTCAGGTATTTGGAATAAATGCTAAATTTACAAGGATTTACGGCTTCGATACAGTCAGGTCCATAAATATTGGAGCATTAACTTAATTCCATGCTTATTGGATCTATAAACCACTTACATTGATTTGAAATGAAACAAAAAAGATGTGATTTAACTGCAGACTTTCAGCTTTAATTTGAGTGTATTTACATCCAAATCAGGTGAACGGTGGAAGGAATCACAACAGTTTCTATATGTGCCTCACACTTTTTAGGGGACCAAGAGTAAAATCAGAACAAACGCATCAGAGAAACAGCTAAAACATTAGGTTTTGACAAAATTAACTGTTTAGAAAACATTCTCCAAAATGAAGAATACACCGGTGAGCAAAGGACTTGGAAGAACATGGAAACCCACTGTGGTGGACGACATAAGAATTATTTCCCTGGTGAAGAAAAAACCTATTCACAACATTTGGCAGTAAAAAAATGTCCAGACGGTACATTTTTTCAAAGTCAACAACCAAAAGAAGACTTTCACCAGAGTTAATACAGAGGCTTCACCACAACATGCAAACCCATTGGTGAGCCTCAGAAAAAGATATGAACAGTCCTTTAGTGTTATAGAGGAACATTGTATGGAGAGATGAGACCAAGATCAACTTGGACCAAAGTGATGGGAAGAGAACAGTTTGGAGAAGGAAACCGAAATCCAAAACTTACATTTTTATTAGTGTGATCCATTTTGGTCCCCTAAAAAGTGGGAGGAACATATAGAAACTGTTGTAATTCCTACATAGTTCACGTGATGTAGTGTGTTTGGTTTTTGCCGTGTTTTGTTCTCGTTACGAGGTTCCATTATTATCAGTCGATTTCCTATCACAACTATTTCTTGAATGTATTTAAAACACTCAGAATACCACTTTCAATATGTGGAGCTCACACATTTCAACTGGTTTTCTTCTGGAAACACCGACAATCCATTAGGAATCAATCTGGCGTGTAAATAAGGAGGAATCAGCGGGAACAATGGAAATGGGTTACGATAAATGAGGCTGAATTGTCAAAAGCGATAAAAAAACATCCTGAGCAAAACTATTAAGAGGATGAGCAGTTAAGTTGCCATTTGGAAACCATTTTCCTTTCAATTGTCCATATGTTCTGCTGCAGATAAGCCTGCGTTGACAGAAAAATTACAGTTTACGCCATTTAGTTCTCAACTGTATAATTTATCAATTTTATTTCAGAACATTTAATTAAACTTCTCTCATTCCCAGTCTATAGACTTTTGTTAGCACATGCTCTTTTAACTCAGCTATGATGAATTATGTCATCAGAAAGTAAACTAAATAAGTAAAGTACAATACAGTATTATACACGAACAACAACGTCTGAACACACCCAATCTTATATTTTACCCGTCAAATGAAAGCCAAAATGACTCAGGTTTTAATTCTGTGGGTCGAGTTAAGTAATCTAAAGACGGATCATTTCAGTCGCTCTTTAAACTCCAAATATTCAATAAACTTCACCCTTAGAAACTCAGTCGAAAAGAAACTCAAGTGAGTCAGAGTGAAGAAGCAGCTGAAAAAGCTCTTTATCTTTAAGGAGGGTTAGTTTTCAAAAGGAACCGAAACTATTTCTGGAAGCCAGGGAAGTCGTTCGCTTTTACCCAGAGACAACACAAGGGATACCTCAAACACATTTGTTATCAGGCTCTGACTAACCTTGACCTCGAGATAACACAAGGGTTCTCCGCCATACCAAGTTACTTTATGCAGCCTTTAAGACATTTAAATACATAGTCGGCTCAGAATGCAATTACATTTAAAGTAGATATAAAACATGATAACGACAAAAGCCTGTTAATATAACAATCGATGCACATTGTGTTGTCGAAGCTTTTCTTTTTATTCACAGCTGGCCGTAATTAACCTTGAAACGTCTTAAAAAAAACAGGAATGGATGCAAATTCGATTAAGGTCGGACAAGGTAAACAAGAGCATCTTCTGATTGCTCAATTAAAAAGTACGTCCAAAACAGATTGGGCTAGAAAATGTGTTGCCGTCTTGGTAGACCAGTGATTCGGTATCTTTTGTTGCATTGATCAAAATGCTTCGATAGTATACAGTAGTGATGAACTGCATAGGAGGTGAGGGTATCGGTATCACTACGGGTATTGCTACAAACAAACTTGAAATATCATCATATTCAAGTGTTTTTAAGAATAATTTCTCATGTTGAGATTTTAATACAAGACGTTAAAAACGTTAAAGACGAGCAGTATGGAGGTATTTTGATGTTTTTAAGGGTCTTTTTGGACGAAGATGACAATGAAGATTAGCAAGCACCGTTTGCAAAATTAGCAACATTAGCATTGGCATCCATTTTTGTCTATAATTCTAAAAAGGAACACATTACTCTATAATAAAATATTCCCAACTCTTAGTCGACAAGAGAGTGAGTAGCAAATGAACTGGGTGAACCATAACTTTAATGACATGCTGAAAAAAAGATGTTTACAATGACTGTATAAATAATGTAGGAAAAGGACACCAGTTGAAACTAACCAAGTATGACGAGACCATAGATAATGAAAGTATCTGTACCCGTTGGTAATGCCGTTGACTGGTTTAGCGAGACTCCAAGCTATAGGCTGAGTACAGGAGGGCTTAATTATGATCGGGCAGAGAAATCGCGTTCGATATAATCTATGGAGTGGAGGCTACAGCGACTAACACGCGCTCATTTGTCAGCCAAGTCAACCGTGACATTTACTATGCAGGTGAAAATAAAGTGAAAAGGAAAATATAAGAAAAAAATTAAACCCTATACAATGTGTGCCGATAATGAAATGAGTGTTCAAGAACAAATCATTTGTTGAACCATGTATTAAATATGTTGGTTTTCCTAGTGTTTTCTCTGAGTGTACATGACTCATGGTTATGTTGCATGGAGTGGACACTCAAAGAACTTGAGGAAATGAAGGTTCATTTGTGTTTGTTGTTCCTGGATATTGACCAGCGATAAACAATTTAAGAAATTAGACGCAGAAAAGGAATTTCCTTCCTGGTCCAATTTCTTTGAGATCATTCTTGAAACATCCGTCAACAACAATAGCAAGAGGAGACGGCAATGAGTGAGTATATTGACCTTTCTCACTTACGGTAGTTTCACTTACATATATCCTCTTGTGTGAATCCAACCATGAACTCTATTACCCAAGGCAGTTGGTGGGGGATTGCGATCAACTCCTCACCTTCAAAAAAAATCAAAAAATCATACAGTCTCTCCGAGGCAGCATAAACCAGATCGATGATTGATTGGTTAATCTTGGGATTACAGTCATGCATGACGATGTGTTTCAATGAAGCTGGGAACTTTCCTTCACGAGTGATTCATTACCAGAAAATCTCTAGGTGTCTGTAAAAATGTCAACAAATACTTCATTTAATTAAAATGTTATTATGCTTATGATGAATATTTGCAAGCACTGGTATTGATATAGAGGTTATATATTCACGTACATGTAAATAAACTCTTGGAAATTGACAGTCGGTGAAAGCATTAGCCTCTCTATAATCGTGACCCGTGCTGAACTGCCAGACATTCTATAAACACTTGCCAGAATCAGGTAAAGCTGACTAATGCACCTTCTCTGCTTGAATTTTTCAAGCCCTTCTGAATAGGAAAGGAGGGTTGACGCGTCATACATTTTTAAACCCTGATGAAATCCTGCCTCAAGGCCACGAGATTCACATGGATTAAAGACAACCGTCAATTTCAAGGCAACTGATTTCCTCAATTTCTTTTGGCAACATTTTTCATTTTTTAAACAATTGTTTGATAATGGTAATTTCTTTATACTTTAACTTTACAATTATATTAACTGAATCTCTGTTTTTAAAAAACCTTCCTCGATAAACCAACATTTTGAACTGAAAGTCACATATTCAGCCAGCAGTAAGCATTCTGATGTAAACTGTTAAAGTCTATAAAAAACATTATTACTAAAAAAATGAAAAACAAAGTTGTGTTCAAGCTAGGGCTGCACGATATATCTAAAAAATATCGATATCGCGATATTGGCACATGCAATATGCATATTAAAAACATGTGCGATCATTTATCATTTTTTATTGTATAATTCAAGCATTTCCTAAATGTGCACTTCAACCAATCAGTGTCATGTTCTGTAAAGTTGTCAATTTGTACTTCTATGTCTCGTTGGCGTTTACATCTCGTCTATCTCATCTCAACCTCATCTGTTAAAGCAACATATTGTACATACTTTTCATCTTGTCTCAGTTGTTTTCAGCGTTTTTTTTATAAGATCGCTGAACTTCCAAACAAGTGTAATCCTGTCCATCTTCGCCGTATGCTAACAAGCTAAGTTGTTAGCGTCAGGTCATGTTAAATTGTTATGAGTGCATGTACAAGGAGGTGGACTTATTATTGATTTGGTGATATCGCGACGCGCAGGCAGCTCCTCTCTGATGTCGCTCAGTTTAACTTAGCGTTATAAGTGATATTTTTCTCCGATCATTTCGGGACCGAAGCGCGGAAATATCACATTGTTTTCCTTATCTAAACCCCTGGACCTCCCCTACAGTACTGGCGGCCAAATTTTTGGGTGAAAGAAAAAAAGGATCGCATTAATATCGCAAGTCAAGACACCAATATTGAATATTGCTCATATTTCCAATATCGTGCAGCCCTAGTTCAGGTTGTCATTTCAGTTCAGGAGCTAAACTGGATTCATGCAAAAATTCAACGAACGGCGAAAATCGGACCTCGGGCCTTTTGCAGCCCTTGAGTAGATGTGACGCGGGTCCTATGTTGAAAACTGTATCGTTCAATCAGAGTAGAAGACACAATATTGTGATTGTAGAAACTAAACGTTTTCTACGAGAAAAAACAAGAAGATTTGGAGTCAAGTAAAAACACTGAAAAATAAAGATGCGTGGATGAACTTAACAATGCGATGCTTTAAAACATTTTAGAAATTAAAGAATCCTAATAAGGTAACCCTTGGTATGAAGTCACTGTGCATAATCGACCACTGCTTGTATTCACGTCATCGAATGACTCATGGTCGAGGCAAATCAGTTACTTCATGAAGAAGTAAATAATCCTATTTTTGGTCAAAGGTTCAACATTAAAGATCCTTTGAATATTGGCTGCTCTTTGAAGCGGGTGGCCGGTGTAGAAGATATGATTCAATAAGAGATAATCCTGATCAGCCGGCAGTGATGTCAGAGGAAAACACATAGGGGAGACCCTGGGCTTTTATCCATCTGAGTGCATTGGTCGGACTATAAATCATAAAGGGTTGCCAGACAGCACTGATGAAGGTGCCAACCATCCCCCTCTGCGTTGCATCTTCCCCTCCACCTCATTGCCTTCTTTATCATCTTTCTTCAACATTTTTATTTTATCTCCTTTTAACCCCCTCATACACAGTGCTAGCTTAAACTAGCATCACAAGGCAGTAAGAAAGGATTTACAGATTGTTACAACAGTATGGATAGGTTAGTCCAAAATCTTTAGTGACACGTTTAATTTCATGCTTTACTCAATACTTTGGTACAATATAAAATTATATATACTTGTATCAATATTAGACTGATATATGCAAATATCACACATTTAAACAAACTTGACATCCAACCTGTAAATGACCAACATGTTATGAATCCAGGAATCCTTGTTGAGCTAAATTTCTCGTCCCAAAAATATACAAAGAATGTATCATGCAGTACAATTACCATTTTCAATTTAAGTACAATTTTGGGACATCAATCCAATATTATTCTCTATTCATTTGAAATTCATTTAATTTAATCTTCTATAAATCCTTGATAATAATCTCTTAGATGCATCTGTGCATCTGTGGTCCCTTCATTTTTTCCAGAGCTGTTATAGTTATAATTGCAATAAAATAGTTAAAAAAGACTAGTAAATTAAATGAACTAAAACATTTTTCTCTTTAGTGGTTTAGAGATATTGGTCCGGATAGAGTTAACCCACCCAGTGCCTCAGAGGCAAAAACGACTCTTTTGTCCAGTTTTTGAGCTCAACATTTTTTTCAAAACACTTGAAAGATGCTAAAAAGCCAAACAGAGCAGTCACTGAATACATCTGCACGGACCAAGTGCCAGAATACAGAGCTAAAAAAGGCTGTGCTCGGAAACCTTATTCAGCAGCTGGACAAACGCTATGACCTCCCCTCAAGGAATTTCTTCATGTACAACAAAATTCCCCAAATATAGGAAGAGACAAGGTCAACAATGAGTGCACAGCTGGCAGACAAACCATTCTCACAGACATCTGGAGAAGCAGAGCTTTGAGTTCCTACATTGCTGTAACTCATAACAGCAACCGAAATGCAGTCCCGGTGCAAAGGGCGCTCTAGCTTGCAGTCTAAACACACAGCACTCTGTAAACTCTTGATAGAGGTCCTGGAAGATGTCATCATGGACTCCTGGGGCCTGGATATGGCAAAAAGCATGTTTGTAATCACAACAGACAATGCAAGCAACAACTGCAAGGCATTTTTCAACCACCTCTGGTTTTCCTTTTGGCCACAATTTGCATTTGGCGGTCAAAAAAGGCCATAGAAATTGGTCGTGTGTCACGCTGTCTGTCTACTTAAAAAACAGCGTCAGGTTTCTCAAGATCTGATGAGACGTGAAGGAAAACAAAACTCTTTAAATGTACCGCAACACAAGCGAATTCACGATGACGGGATCCACTGATGATGCAGTGGAACGCTTTCGTGAGCAGCAGCAAACCGTCTGCGCTGCTCTAGCAGATGGAAAAAAAGAAAAATGGTTCCTCATGACGAGAAGACACAGAAATGACAACTTTGATACGACGCCGATCAGTCCTGCCACTCCCGTGGAAAATGAAAGCATGTCTGAACGATGAGGAAGGTGACAGTCCACTGGAAAGTGAAGAAATGTTGAGAAGACTTTGAAAGCAGTAGCAGCTGGTGGAAAATATTCTAGGTGGGGCTCTTTTCGTATCGATTCCCTGCCTCTACCATTGATGGAATCACTCGAACATCCTCTCAACTTAAACATTAATTACATGTAGAAATCGACACTTGGAAGGCTAATGATGGATCATAATGTTTATAATTCTCCTTGTTCAGACACAAATGAAAACACAGAATAAACCAAATTATTGAAAAACTAAAAGAAACCTATTAACAACCTTTCTTCGGCATCAGAAAATCAGATATACGTACATTCTAGCAAATTATAACAAACATACACACATGTACACTGCAAAGAAAATGATATTATTTTAAAAATAGAATGTTGAGACTTCACGTCCTCAAACTTCCAAAAAATGTGTAGCGCGCTACCAGCTGAGCTGATGTAAGTGAGGACGAACGTTTTACTGTTAGGTCTAACAATCATTAGGGTCGCTTGTTTTCCAGCGCCCTAAAATCATAGTCGGAGACGATGACGTTTGGCTGAGTTACAGAAAATTGCCGTCACTGACGAGCTCTTCAAACAGCGAACCACACATAGATGGATAATGGACCAATGATGACCTGAAATCAGCCAAATCGGTGGGAGGGCGACGTTGAAAGGAGATTTGAAGAGCACTGAACCTTTTCACCTACTTAGAACCCAAGATGGAAAAGCACATTTGTTACAATGGAAGTTAAAGAGGAACTGCTCCTAGAAGCTCATACAGTTCCAGAGGAGACTCGGACTCGGAGCGACAACCAGCAGGAGCTGCAGCAAAAAATAAAGAAATCTGAAATTCCTGCTCAACGCCATCACCCCTTGAAAAGAAGGGAGCAGACAAGATGCATCCACACTGACAACACCAAAACTAAACCGTGAGACTACTATGAACAGTTAAGACATGCAAGTGCTATCCAGGACCCCCTAGCCTGGTGGCGTCCACCTGGTCTTCCCATCCTGGCTCGGTTTGCACAACAAAAATGTGCATTACAGTGTAAAGATGAGCCTCAGAACGTGCCTTCAGCGCATCTGGAAATATCTGAACATGTTCGTTTTCTTGGCCAAGAAGTTTTTGTTGCAATATTTTCTACTAAAACAAAGTTGGTGATGACATTTTCGCGTTCTCTTTTATTTGAAAATGTGTCGAAAAGTATCAAAGTACCACAATCTAAATATTGTGGCAATAGTGGTTTACGGAGCCCCAGACATAACATGGTAAAAAATAATTAATAATTTGTAATTGTAATTTGTAAAGTACCACAAAACTTCAGCTAAGCTTTTAAATGACACCATACCATCATTAAAACATGTATATTAGCAAAAACACGTATGTGTCTTTCACCCTGGGGGAATATGTCGGAGCTGCAAGTGAGGACGCTCCTGATTGGCTGAACCGTGTCCTATTCCACTTATTAAACTTAAGAGTTATCAAAAAAGTTTTGGTTTTATAATTAGAACATATATTTTTTGTGTTATTTAAGTCAAACACTGTTCAGCAAATCAACGGCGTCGTCACATGTAGCCCCGACACACAGGGTGGAGGTCAGGTACGTCCTTGGAAAATGATCCGATTGACAAAGATGTTCTATTTGTCAACATTAATGTAACATTTTTCGTACAATGTTTTCTTAAATCACTTACTTTGATAAACAAGTTTTAAAGAAGACGTTCGGGGCGTGTGACGTCATCACGTAGGACCTGGACCCGTAACGACAGGTTGGACCGAAATGGTACCGACAACGGCTGCAGATCCAAAACTCCAGGGTTCGAACCCTGCCTCGCCATCGTCATTTTCACCTGGATATTTTCTAAGTCTTATTAAGATACGGCTACGGTAGCAGAGATTGTTACGATGCACAAGGGCAGGCTTTGGTTGCGGCTTCTAGTGAAGGTGTCCAGGAAAGGCATTACTGGCACACATGATACGTACATGTTTAGGGTCACCATGTTCCGAATCCTTCAAAAAGAAAACATCGCCAACTGGAGTCGAGTCGTGGCACAATATTGACAGTTTTCTACGCGCTTTTAACTCAGTTTATTGCATTTTCTGAATTCCTGTAAAGACATTTTAACCAGACTTGTATTGATGTATACAACATGTATTTGATCCGTAACAAAATACAATCATATCTCTCTTGTAGTCCAACAAATGGTAGAAATACGGATTAAGTAACGCGTGTTGGACTGTTATTCAAAGTACATTAATCCTCAAATTCTGTCAAAAATATAGAAATAATGCATTAATACTGACTATATAGAAGTCAAGGAAGCGCCCGTGTGCTACTGCAGTCTCAACACAATTCATAAATCAAAGAATTTAAATCAATTTGTGTTTCGCAAATGAGTATTTTGTGGACACAAATGGTTATATATATATATTTTTTTTTTTACCTCGTCATGTCTGTGACTCTGTCCAAGTTTGAGTGATACCCATAACAGGCAAGCATTTTTTTTTTGGGGGGGGGGTGGTAGTCAAAACTGCTGGACATTAATAAATGCATTTGAAGGCAATAAAAGTATAAAGAATATAATTGTAATGATCAAATAAATTGAAAATTCATACTTTCATTAGCAAGTGAATTACTTATGTCTTAAAAAAAAAGAGTGAAAAGTCCTTTAATAATTCACTCCTTTCAAATACATGTGTACACATTGAAATAAAACACTATCATGACCATGTTTTCAAGAGATGATGTGAATAATCCGAATATTGAGAGGGTTTTAGTTCCTTCAATGAATCACGTTCCCCCCCAACATATCTCTCGGGGTGTGGGGGGGGGGGGGAAGGATTTCATCCACTTGACCAACCTCGATGCAGCGATCACTGTTGCACACATACTTCTCAGCCCAGACCACCCAGGACCCTCTCCACGAATCCAAGAGTCTAACTTGGCCAAAAAAAAACAAAAAACATGCGGCGACAAAAAAAAAAAAAAAAAATGATGCGCAAAGACCAGTCAATCTCCACACGTGCGGATCACCGCCCACCTTTTTTAGCACTAGAAACACAGCGATGGTTCAAAGGGGGGGGGGGTCCTACCTTTGGTCGCAGGCGAGCGTGGATTTTGGGGTGTTTTTTTGGGGGGGTAAAGACTCAGATCTGCAGCAGTAACAGCTGGTCGACGAGAGAACGTACGATCCGTGGACGGTGCGGCGTCTCAGCAGGAGGAGAGGCGAGGAGAGAGCGAGTAAGAGTAAGAGGAGGGGGTGAGGATGGAGGAGGAGGAGGAGGAGAGGAGGAGGAGAGGAGGAGAGGAGGAGGAGGAGGATGGAAGGAGCCCGGAGCAGACACTGGCTGCTGATGGATCGGGACCAGAGCAGCAACATGCGCTTGTGGAATTACACTGAAGTCAGTGATACACAGACCCACGGGATGATCGCTAAGAAGGAAATTAAACTACACAAATATATATATATATATATATTTTTTTTCTTCTCGCAGAAGAGTTGCTTTCATCCCTCCATCATCTGAACTTGCGCGTCCTCATTTCTAAGCGGGGCACGTAGCAACGCGCCTCCGCTCGCAGGGGGGGGGGCAAGGAGGCGAACGTGCACGCGCACGTGGAGAGTAGTTCGTGCAGATGCAATACTCAGATTTATTTTTAATATAAAAGCGAGATTATTCGCTATGATTCCTCGCAACACACTTTTTTTTATATGACACTTCAAGAATTTAATTTCTACTTCTCAGTAGGGTTCCAAAGTACTCAATACCAGTATTTTTTTTATAGACTTTTCGATACAATGGTTAAAACACACTTTGAGGTACACAGTGGTTGCTGGTTCCATTCCAGGCCGAGACAACCTTTCTATGTGGAGTTTGTACTCCGGGCACTCCAGTTTCCTCCCACAGTCCAAAAACATACAGAGGTTGATTGATAACTTTGTGGAAATTATCCGTAGGTATGAGTGTGTGTGTGAATGGTTGTGTGTCTTTGTGTGCCCCGAGACTTACTGGCGTCCTGTCCAGGGTGTCCCCTGCCTCTCGCCCTATGATACTGGGATAGCCACGGGATAAAGCGGTAGACAATGAATGAATGAACAACCAATAATGTCACGTTCAAAGTGTGTTAATGGTACTTTATAACAAACATTTGTCTTACAAATGTGCAAATAAATAAGAAAATCAACATTATATATATATATATATATATATATATATATATATATATATATATATATATATATATATGCTATATATATTCAAACAGTGTTAAGCCGTCTTTCAGGGTAATGATAGATAGATACTTTATTCATTTCCTTAGAGAAATTCACAGGTTCAGCAGCTCCAGAATATGTTACAAAGAAATAGAACAAAGAGGCATGCAAGTTAAGTACAGTCTAGTATATAATGCCAAACCTTCAAACATTTTTCTTATATATGTACAAATAACTACGAAGCCCCAGACATGACATGGTAAAATAATAATAATAATAAGTTGTGGTCATTAACTAATTGTATTTTACCATCTCATGTCTGGATCTCTGTAAATAAATGAGAAAGTCTACAAATATTATCTATTCAAACAGTTGTGATGGGAAGAGATAAAAAAAAGAAGATAAATTGTCCTATAAGTGTGAAAATAACATAACCTTTTAACTATTATACATTCCAACAGTGGTGATGAGCAGAGATAAAAAAAAAAGATAAAGTGTGTAAATAAATAACAGAAACATTGTAACTACTATACTAACTATTATACATTCAAACAGTGGTGATGAGCAGCATTCAAAGATAAAGTTCCTTTTTAGAGTCATAGGCAAAAATGTTTGTTCATTTTAATGTACTTTTAGTTTCCGAACTTCACAGACACGGTTTGCAGGTTTTTTAAGGGTTAATAATTACTTCTCTTTCATCCTTAAATCTAGGCGGGTACTCCCCCCGAAACACGTGTATTTGGTACTCACGGTTCCAAAAGAGCCGGTCGTTCAGGCTGATTGTTTTTCATTTTTTTTAAGGAAAGCTTCATTATTGTAACATTTGCAGCCCTTCTTTAAGTGGGTTATTCCGAGCATCTGTGCCAAACATTTCATCAAGTGGTCTTCAGGGGTTGAGTTAGTCATTGTTCCAGATGTTGATGCATGCCCTCATTTTCTTACGCAACGTGAACCTAATTAAAAAAATGACTTCCAACACTTCATTATCGCTGGATTAAAATACACTGAGGTTTGTATTAGGAATGTTTTATTCAGAGGTTGTTGTTTTTTTTACAACTACATCAAGTGCAGATTGAAAAAATACATGAATAAATACAAATAAATAATGCATCGATCACGAAAACCTGGAGACACGCATTGAGGGACCTCTGATTCGTTACGAGGTCTCCATTTATCAGGTGAGGCCAGAAGTGTGGCAAGATTTCGCTCATCATGAGACAGATGTGGACGCCAGAGAACGGCTCTCCTGGTCCTATTGCTCGCCTTCAACAAACAAATGGGTGGCAATTAAACTGCAATTACAAGGTTCATCATGACGGATGTTTCAAATGAACGCCAGATTTTAGCCTACAGCGCTCGGGGGGGACATTGTGAGGCTGAAGAAACTGAATATCCGTGACTAGATCCCTGTTTAAAGTAAAACTATTTTCTTTAAAAAAAAAACAATTATTTTTGACAAAGTTTGGTCTCCTCTTTGTTTCCTCCCCCGAAGCTTTAAGGTGATTCAAAGCTTGGAATAGTGTTTTCCAGAACTCTTAAGGACACGCCAACGGATGTCCAAAGACATCTAAGATTCAAACAAACGTATTTAGGTTTGTTTTTTTGCCTTGAGCTGTGGAGCATTTTCCACATGAGGATTAGAACTCAGCCATCTCCTGTGTTTTATTCGAAAGTTTTCCAACAACAAAAAGCCGCTTTAACCGAATTGAGGCAGCAAAGGGTCTGTGACATAATGTTGAAACTATGCATTAATATTAAGAATTAAATCATCCTACATTGTACACTATGTGATATCTCGTGACACACTAACTGATTGTACAGAAGATCTTTTGACTGAGTCGTTCAACTTCATTGTAGAAAAATGATTCAGCTTTGAGATCAGAAAATAAATCCAAGCATGTCAACTCCTGTGAACTTATAAAACGTATGTGTGCTCTTCCAAAAATATCCTTTTTAAAAAAGAAAACGTGTCCAACATTATTCTCTCTACAGCGACCATTTCACTGTGTGTGCGGACAAGCTGTGATCACATCATTTTTTCAACTGATGGCGCCATCTAGTGACCTCTAAACAACATGACCCTGCTTCATGAAGCGGTGTCATTACTTTCAGAGTCCACTAGATGGCGAGCTCTGCAGTATTTTCGTTTGTTTTGAACAACTGTTCGACTGAAACATCCTTTTTAAACTGATGGCGCCACCTACTGACCTCTAAACAACATGACACTGTTTCATGAAGCTTCATCAGCACATAACTACTTCCTTTACTACCAAACAGAGAGGGATTACTCTGAAAATAACCCCAACCCTTAGTCGACATGAGGATGAGTAGAAATTTAGTGAAATTTGAATTTTGGGTGAACCATCATTTGTCTAGAGATGCCAAGAAACGACATCTTTATTTTCTACTATTTCAAGTGAGATGTTTAATTACTTTTTTTCAATAAAAAACAAATTTCCTTAATTTGTTTTTGAGTTCCACCTATATATATTTATTTATTTATGCACCAATAAATAAAGCAAGTGTTAATAAAGCCTGTTGTCATTTTGTCATCAGTAACATAACTTTGTTAGTTCTTAACTTAGATTACTCTTTTCATAGTAACAATGGTTACGCTGGCCATTGTGTCACAGACCTATAAGACATTTAATCATACATATACTAATATTTATTTTTTGGCACTTTCAGGTCAAAAAAACAACAGCGATATGCTCAGTTGCTGCAAATCTAATACGGAAGATCAGTTAACTCTTGCCTTGTGGTGGAGAAAGTGACGCATCCTTTCTAATGTTGTAAGGCACATGCTACGGATAAAATGCTTGGTGTAAAACCGAGCTCCTTTGTTATGATCAAGAGTGGCGCTGAGCTCTCTTCTTCAGCTGATCTTCTTGATCTTGTCACTGTTTCGCTCAGATGGTTCGATTGCCTTCAATCATAGAATCTGAAAGCGACACTGGGCACCAGCCATCACTGTTAAAAGCATGAAAGAAGAGGATAATGAAAGGCAACTCTGTGACAATTGCCTTAACCATCATTTAAAACGTAATAACCCTGGTCACTTGGCAGTAAAATAAAAATCTGTTTCATCTCATCTGTTTTGTTGGGAAATAATAATAGCTCTTGACGGCAGCTGTCACGGTCGGAACCCAAGTGTTCTTTAATGTATTACCAAGATGGGAAAACAAACTAGAAAATATAATAATTGTCGTTCAAATGTCACGATGTTGCTCCATGCCTCACAGAATCAATACACACTTGCATAATATAATCAGAGGGACGTCAAATCACTGGATGTTTTTCAATGGCTGGTTAAGTATGTGAAGATAATTGTAATTGAAAAACAATTTGGACTAACGAAAAGTGATCCGTCTTCTGTAAAATTGTAGCGAATCTATGCGTTCATGAGCTCCCGAGTGGTTAAAAATGCAGAAAAATCTAATAGGATTTTTAATTTTTCTTTTATTAACCAAAGTGCCGCAGAGGGACTAAACATAATAAGATTTATATACAATCTGATGAACTTGTACAAGCAAAATACATCCAGCATAAAAGAGAACCAATAACGTCACCTAAAAAGTACACATGAAAAACCAAGAGAATCTCAAATGAGGGGACAATGGAAGTCACGCAGAGAATAGATAAGATCAGAACTCACAGCTGTAGCAGTCAAGAACACGCGTTGACCAGAAGAAGCAACTAAGAGAATGGACAGAAAAGTTCTCGAAAACACAAATTCTTCGGGAAAAGATGTAGCATCTGGAAGCAACAACAGAGAGGTCAACTTAACCAACATAGAGGAATGCATGGCCTGACACCACGGACTGTAACCAGGAAGCTGACCGATGACTCTGGTCGGTTTTCAATGTCGGTCCATCTAATTGTCAAAGGCACTTCAGTTTCTGATTTTCACTTTCTCCACCATCCTTTCAACCTACAAATTGTGGTTCAAAGGCCATGTTCACAAAGACTATAGGACGGACAAAAAGATAAAAATAAGATTTTTTTGTATATGCAACAGTGCAATAGACCGAACTGAGGTTACTTTTAAAATGAAGCATCAGGATTATACATAATTGTGGTTTTGTATTTTACATTTTTTAAATATTTAGATGAATTATTTTTACCCAGGAATATGGGGTGAAGTGAAAATCTGGATATTTAGGCAGGATGCATCTCATTAGTAATGTTTAGAATCCAACGTGGGTAACATTTAGCAGGACTTTAATCTGCAACAAGAGGGTACCATGGGAAATACTTCTTCTTCGTAAATCTTTTTGCCAAAGTTGTCGTTGAGATACATGGTTTCCTTCCTAGTCTAATAGTTGCTCTTTGTATTACTGACCGTTCTTGACATGTTTGTTTAAAGCAAAGAAAGAGATAGAGATAAAGATAAGCGATAAGCATTATCTAGTAGTTCGATTCTACCCCTTGCAATACCGGCTTTGTTGCTAGGTTAGGTTAGGTTAGGTTAGGTAAAACTTTATTGATCCCTCAGCAGGTCTCCTTTGGGAATAGAACGAGAGCAACCAAGCTTATGATAAAGAATTAACTGGAAAAAAGCAAAATAAAATCTGCTGTTTTATAAAAAAGACCACCCTTATAAGTCCCTGCTTTACTGTACAGCACAGCCTTTTTCTGTGGGTAGTGACGCAGCGAGGGAGACGGATGACTCATCTCATAAAACATTCTTGGCCACATTTTCATATTACAGCTTTCTTGGTGATATTTGTTTTTAAAGGGCAAACATTCTGTCGATAACCAATGCTCCGTCAGGAAATCGAGTCACGGAAATATGAATCATTGTAAGAGGGAAATGACATGATGGACTGTTGGTTGACGTGTCACAATTATTGTGGAAATAATATCTGTGGATTAAATCAACTGTTAGAATCTGTTCGTCACTATTGCAGTTCAAGTACTCGCACATGTTTATCAGACATGTAAGTAAGTAAGTAAGTAATGTGTATTTATACAGCGCTTTTCCAGACCAGGGTCACAAAGCGCTTAAACAATCAAAACAATATTCAATAAAATATATATTTTAAAGGCCAAGATAACACAGAGACAAACACAGGTGTTCCAGAAAATCAAGGAAAAGCACATATAAAAGTGTCTTAAGATGTTTCTTGAAGGAGTCAGTAGATCATCAAACACAGATGTTTCTTGAAGGAGTCAGTAGATCATCAAACACAGATGTTTCTTGAAGGAGTCAGTAGATCATCAAACACAGAGATGTTTCTTGAAGGAGTCAGTAGATCATCAAACACAGATGTTTCTTGAAGGAGTCAGTAGATCATCAAACACAGATGTTTCTTGAAGGAGTCAGTAGATCATCAAACACAGATGTTTCTTGAAGGAGTCAGTAGATCATCAAACACAGATGTTTCTTGAAGGAGTCAGTAGATCATCAAACACAGATGTTTCTTGAAGGAGTCAGTAGATCATCAAACACAGATGTTTCTTGAAGGAGTCAGTAGATCATCAATCACAGATGTTTCTTGAAGGAGTCAGTAGATCATCAAACACAGATGTTTCTTGAAGGAGTCAGTAGATCATCAAACACAGATGTTTCTTGAAGGAGTCAGTAGATCATCAAACACAGATGTTTCTTGAAGGAGTCAGTAGATCATCAAACACAGATGTTTCTTGAAGGAGTCAGTAGATCATCAAACACAGATGTTTCTTGAAGGAGTCAGTAGATCATCAAACACAGATGTTTCTTGAAGGAGTCAGTAGATCATCAAACACAGATGTTTCTTGAAGGAGTCAGTAGATCATCAAACACAGATGTTTCTTGAAGGAGTCAGTAGATCATCAAACACAGATGTTTCTTGAAGGAGTCAGTAGATCATCAAACAAAGATGTTTCTTGAAGGAGTCAGTAGATCATCAAACACACAGATGTTTCTTGAAGGAGTCAGTAGATCATCAAACACAGATGTTTCTTGAAGGACTCAGTAGATCATCAAACACAGATGTTTCTTGAAGGAGTCAGTAGATCCTCAAACACAGATGTTTCTTGAAGGAGTCAGTAGATCATTAAACACAGATGTTTCTTGAAGGAGTCAGTAGATCATCAAACACAGAGATGTTTCTTGAAGGAGTCAGTAGATCATCAAACACAGATGTTTCTTGAAGGAGTCAGTAGATCATTAAACACAGATGTTTCTTGAAGGAGTCAGTAGATCATCAAACACAGATGTTTCTTGAAGGAGTCAGTAGATCATCAAACACAGAGATGGTTCCAAAGCTTAGGAGCAACAGTCTGGAAGGATTTCTCTCCTCTGGTCCTGAACCATGTACGTGGAACCATCAGAAGATTCTGATCCACATGCACATATGCAGTGTGGGATCTTGAGAGCGAGCCCGGATGGAAGTTAAGTCTGATAAGATGTTGAAGTGAAGCCAGCACTGACATAAGGCGTGGTAGGAATTTAAAAAACGTTTTTGTTCGCGGATGTATATAAAGAAAGATCCTTTATATATTAAACCAAGTGTAGATATCCTTTGTTATTTCAAGTTATGATTTAATGTGGAAAAACACCTATTATAGAAAAATGGGGAAGAGATTTTGGTAGATTAAAGTTCCAGATCATTTGTTTGTTATGTAAATCCTCAAAAAAAGATCTTCCGTTGTAAATATAATCCCTCGTGCTATAAGACTGTATCATTCTGAATTTGGGGGCAGAAGCAGAATGAAAGGATCATGTATTCTATGCTATGTTAATCTTTGTATCCTTTTCTTTGCATTATTTACTTTGTTCCTTTGATCCTTGTTGTTTATATTTGCACGTTGTCATTCCTTGCACTTTTTTCTTTTGTTTGCACTTGTTATTGTTTTTGCTTTTATGGAACTTGCAGTACCTTCTATTGTCTACTGGAAACCCAATTTCCTGAAGGAGATCTCCAGAGGGATTAATGCATTCCATCCATCCATCCATCCATCCATCCATCCATCCATCCATCCATCCATCCATCCATCCATCCATCCATCCATCCATCCATCCATCCATCCATCCATCCATCCATCCATCCATCCATCCATCCATCCATCCATCCATCCTCCATCTATCCATCTGTCCGTCCGTCCGTCCGTCCGTCCGTCCGTCCGTTCATCCATCCATCCATCCATCCATCCATCCATCCATCCATCCATCCATCCATCCATCCATCCATCCATCCATCCATCCATCCATCCATCCATCCATCCATCCATCCATCCATCCATCCATCCATCCATCCACACGTAGCCCGGATACATTTCGAGGAAAAAGAAAGAAAAATCAATTTAACTTTTTATTGTGTGGTACAAAGTGTCTTCTAATTCCTCTGTTGAAGTTCCATTAACTCATAAAAAAGCTTTTAAAAAAGAAGGTCCAACTATCACGTTCAGATCCTTCAAATACAGAAGAAGCCATTACTCCACAGATAACTGTTGCTTTGTGAAGTAACATGAAATCACAGATATGATTCAATCAATTTAAGAAAACTGTGACTGATAAATGGAGGCTTGTGATCTTGGCCTGTTTGCGGCGATGCAAGAGATCACGCTTATTAAGCTGGTGGCTGATGAGGTCGCTGGTGCGACAGATCGTTTATCAATGGGTGGAATGGATGACCTTGTTGTTGAAAGCAGTAAAGACCTTGGAGACTTTAGGACAGGCAGGTACATTGTAAAGAGGGACTATAAATCCACATGAGATTGAAAAACATTGCTAGTTTGAAAGGATTTTTTTTTTTCTTTTGAAAGAAGAATGACCTTTTTTACGGTTTTGCTTCAATGGATCACGTTGATCTGCTTCTCAACTGTTGAATGAACTTTCATTAGCGATTAACGTCAGTTTACCAGTTCCAATCCGTGGTGTCAGATCGTCCACATTCTGATTGCGTTGACCTCCATATTCATCATTGTATTCTCTCCCTGTTGTATTGCGCTTTTCTAGTTTCTTCTTGTGTGAGTGTGGTTTCAAACCACGGCACGCTTTAACCCTTGTGTTATCTCAGGGACAAGGTGACCTGGGGGCCGGAAAATAAATGTGTCCGGGTCAACTTGACCCTGAGATAGCACAGGGGTTGAGTTTCCTCCTCTGTTTTATTCATCATTTGTCATGCGCTTGCGTTCACAGCTACACTGGGAAAAGACTATACTTAAACAAATTGTGGCACAAAACCAAAAAGTAAATAATTACAAATGTATTCATTATATACTAATTGATTACATTAATAACTAAAATATTGCAAATTGCATTCAAGGACGAAAAAGTATCTTGTCCCCAGCTTTTAATGTTTCAAGTAGAAGTTAAAGCAGAACTTAATGGGGGTCCCTCATTAACTCACCCACGTTACTTATGGTGCCAAAAGAACAATGAGATCCCATAATGCCATTTTGCAAGACTACTCAACTTATTTAATTTAAAGTTTTAATATGCTTCATAGGACCTTGAATTATTAAAGTGTTAGTTCGACTTCAATACAAGAGGGTCCTTACCGACAAGGAGGTGTTTGGATTTTTTTAAGTGTGTCGTTTAATTTTATTTTTCTAGTATCTGTTTCGCATTTTCCCCGTCGGTTTCAGATTTCTTCCTTGATTTTGTTTCATGTATTTTCTCTCGGTTCGGAACAAAACTTTGGTTTGGTCTGATGAAGCGTAATGAAGCAGTGTCATTATTTTCAGAGTCCACTAGATGGCGGTCTCTGCACTATTTTACTTTGTTTTGAACAACTGTTCTAATGAAACATCATTTTAAACTGATGGCGCCACCTACTGACCTCTGAACAACATGACACTATTTCTCGAAGTTTCAACAGACCATCACTACTACCTTCACTACCAAACAGAGAGGGATTACTCTGAAAATATTCCCAACCCATATATTGTAAGTAAGTAAGTAAGTAATTTTTATTTATAGAGCGCTTTTCCATACCAGGGTCACAAAGCGCTTAAACAATCAAAACAATATTCAATAAAATATATACTTTTAAGGTCAAGATAACACTGATAGCACAACAGGAGTTCCAGAAAATCAAGGAAAAGCCTGAACAAATAGAAACGTCTTAAGATGCTTCTTAAAGGAGTCAGTAGATCCATCAAGTGCAAAGAGAGAGGAAGATCGTTCCAAAGCTTAGGAGCAACAGCCTGAAAAGATTTCTCTCCTCTGGTCCTGAACCGTAAAGGTCAACTATTCAACTCTTAGTTCCTCGAAACATAACTAGAAGAACTGGTGCTACAGAGCGCAGTACCAGTAAAATCTACGAAAGCGAGGGTGCATACATTCCACTATTGATGGACTGATGAAGCTTCATGAAGCAGTGTCATGTTGTTTAGAGGTCAGTAGGTGGCGCCATCAGTTTAAAAATGATGTTTCATTAGAACAGTTGTTTAAAAGAAAGTAATATAGTGCAGGGAGCGACATCTAGTGGACTCTGAACATAATGACACTGTTTCATGAAGCTTCATCAGACCATCACTAGCTTTAAGACCATGGCACTCAATCAAATACAGTAAATACAAGTACTCATTTGATCCAAGAATAATTTTAGCCTGTGACAAAAAACACCATGTCATAACCATGAGCTGACCCAGCAACCCTAAAGCTTTGAATAAATGTAAATCTGACCACAGCTACATAGATTAGAGACTAGAATACTTGTTTTACAATTTAAACATCATATCTCAAAAAGTTCATTTTAATACTCGTTCAACTCATTTTCACTTCTGATATTAGAATCCCGGCGTGATCCATCCATTCCACACAGTGTGAAACTGGAACCATCATTAGCTATCAAGTGCACTGTCGCGAGGATTCTATCAATACATTAACAGTCACATAATGGTTCATGTACTTGTCCTAAAGATCACTTTGGAAAACAAAACTATGTTGTTGTTTTTTTTAATTACTTTGACTTTCCTTTATCACCTTTATCTCAACTTATCACGCAAATGCTTCTCAGAGATGGATTTCAAGACTCTTGTGCCACTTTTACAGCCTCCATTGATACGAGGTCACAACAGCTCAAGTATTGAATATTCAGATTTGAAGATGATGAAGTGGGTTTTTAATACGTTTCGCTCATATTGTGTGGCTGAATCATGCTCATCAGTAAGTGGCTTTACAACGGTGCATTAGGAAGTGTTTGAGATCCGCCATTCAGCTTTAAAAGAATTGTTCGAGGGAGACGAAGAGAAAAGTGTAGACAGGATAGAGACGACAGTCAGTGTGTTTTGTGACGTCAGAGTCGACTGCAAGTTTTAAAGGACGGTAAAGAGAGCAGACCTGATGCTGCTATAAAAAAATTAGTAAGATCTAAGATCAATAAGATATGGATGTATGTCACAGAGTAAACTGTGACGCTTTTCCTTTGACCATTTGTTTGTGCATTTATTAACAATCTGTCACGTACTCAAGAGAACCAGAGGGACTGAACCACCCAGTTAAAATAGGGGTGTTTTGGGGTGTGGTAAGTGGCACGTTCCATTTGTACGGGGGTGTTTTATGGGTGATCTTTAATTTGTTTTTTGATCACCACAGGAGGTGTTTTGTTTGGATTTTCTACGGCGTGGTGCGGTTTATTGTTTATTCGGTTAATTTACTTTTGTTATTTGTCTTAAAAAAAAATATTAGCTTTAGTTAAATTAGGTTAAAATTGGTTTCATCGATCGCCTCATACTTGAGAGCTGGGGGGACTTGTGACCTTTCTGTGTGGAGTTTCTATGTTCTCCCCCACAGTCCATAAATATACAGAGGTTGATTGAGAACTTGGGGAAATTGTCAGAAGTATGGCTTTGGGTAGAAATAGTATCTTGTACACAGGATTATAATCAAATCTAAATCTAAAAAGGCCAAAATATATGGATTTTTATTTTATTTCCTAATTGATAGAGTTTTTCTTTTTGACCCTATGCAGGATGGTCGGAAAAAATGTCATAACAGAGTTTGATTAGACAAACAAAAAAAACATTAAAACTATGCATTTGTAGGATTGAGCTGAAACCCAAACAAATGTACTAGTTGCAAGGCTTTTGAGTACATAAGTTAAAAAGTATAAAAAAAAATAGGTCACATAAGTGGCAAATAACATTAAACAACAAAATGTTTTCATTTTTTTGTGGGAGGGTGGATGTAATTATTTAAAAATAAAAGTAAACAAAGTTTTAAATGTTAAAACTCGTTAGGTTTAAAAGGAAATTAAACATTTTCAAATATTACTTTCATTATATTGTTTTTATTAAATTATTATAATATTATTCGTCTAATACTGAAGGTGTTGCAACATGTTACAGACGCTGTGTTAGTGACTTTGAAGCTTCCAATATTTTCTCCTTTATTGATTTCAGTCCTTTATGTTCAATCTTCAATAAAAAAAAGTGCTGTGAGAACGAATTATAATGCCTTTGTATTTATGGTGGGCCACAAATTGTGTTTGAGACCTAAAAAGGTGTCTCTGAGTTGAAAAAGGTTGGGGACCACTGTATTAGGCTATGAATAATGGATTTAAGTTTAAACGGGACACAGCTCAAGGATCTAATAGCAAACAGCACATGTTTGCATGTGGGCGACCGACTGACTGATTGATTGATGGCTGCTGGGTCTTCTTTGTCCTTTAAGCAAGCCTGTATTTCTGTCTAATGAGTATTGAACCACTAACATCTGAGCCGACGTCCAATTTTCTAGCTGATTTTTAAGAGAACGGTGGAAGCATGGTGAGCGGAGGCGGTGGCTGAACTATTCTCCGTGTGAAATATATTTTCACATTATCTTTTGTGGGCATGAACAAAAACAAACCAAAAAAAAATGGTGCAGCACTTTTTTAGAGTAAAAAATAAACACAATTTCATTCTATTCTGACTCCTTCAAGAAACATCTTGAAACATTTTTATTCATGCAGGCTTTTCCTTGATTTTCTGGAACTCCTGTGTTGTTCTCGGTGTTATCTTGACCTTTTAAGTATATATTATATCGAGTATTGTTTTGATTGTTTAAGCGCTTTGTGACCCTGGTCTGGAAAAGCGCTCCATAAATATAAATTACTTACTTACTTACAATTTCCTAAAATCGCTGAGGGAATTGCTCTTTCATTTAAAGTTTTATTAAATACGCTTAATATTGCCTCATGAGTCACATTCCCACTGACTCATATTGAGTAATATTTGTCAGTTGTTGGATCTTTGCCTAGTGCGGAAAATACCAGAGTCCACTAGATGGCGGTCTCTGCACTATTTTCCGACTGTTCCAATTGAAACCTCAAATCATTTCTCAACTGGTGGCGCCACCTACTGACCTCTACACAACATGACACTGTTTCGGGAAGCTTCATCAGCCTAAGAGCTTGTCCCAATACAACCCTTACCCCTTGAGTTTAGCCCAAATCCTATTTCAACCCCTAGACACTAGTGATGTGTTGATGAAGCTTCATGAAACAGTGTCATGTTGTTCAGAGGTCAGTAGGTGGCGCCATCAGTTTAAAAATGATGTTTCATTAGAACAGTTGTTCAAAACAAAGGAAAATAGTGCAGAGACCGCCATCTAGTGGACTCTGACAATAATGACACTGTTTCATGAAGCTTCACCAGACCAGCACTACTAGAATCTTGTTATTAAGGTGCAAATGAAGGGGAAGGGGTAGAATTACGACGCAGCCTAAAAGCGCTTCTGACTTTAAGTCATCTCAGGTCTATTTTCGGGCTCCCTAGTTTACCATCTTTAACTCAGTCCCTGGTGTCAAACTGAAACCCACAGCCTTGTCTCAAATTGCTTCCACGTATATTTTCCCATGATTCAACCTGATTGTGAACACCATCGTGCTAATGGTTTCTCAATTCATTCTTCTTTTTTTTTCTCTGCTTATTTATCGCAAAGGTTTCCAGGAAGCAATGATATTTTCTCCATGTATGAGCGTCGTTGAAACCATCGAACAACGCGCCAAATGTTAAACGATTAGTTGACTCGACGTAAGAGCTCTTCTGCTTCCATGTTGCCGCCTGAACATGGGAAAGAATCTCATTAATGGTTCAGTCCTTTTCTGCTAATCCATCTGCTAATCCGGGTCGACCCCGCCGCCCCCGGCTCGGTCACAGGGAGCAGCACCCAATTACCCCGCCCTGGTCAGCGGTATCATCATTTGTCTAATGTCACCGGTCGTGGCAGTTCCCCGATGTCGTTTGTCTCCGTCGCCGCCGCCGCCGCCGAGTCGCCGGAGCGGAGCGCCGGGGAAAATTGAAAAGACGCAGGTGTGCCATCATTTTTGACTCCATCCGGGGCCGGCGCCGGGACTCCGTGTGTCTTCAGAGTCCATTAAAGGATTGTGTTTAAGGTGACATCGAGCCGGTGTGTCAAAGGGTGATCGGTCGACTAGAGGGAGGGACGGATGTGTGTTTGTCGTGGATCTGTTGCTCGCGGTGAACCATATCAAGAGTTCTCCACCCTCCTCATCCATCCTTCTCTTCCTCTAAAATAGCTTAAATCCCGGAGATGAGGCGCGTCTGCCGTGAAGTTTAAATAAAGGTTGAGTGATTGAATGAAATCCTCACTATGTCTCTCATTGTTGTTTCTTTTCTATTAACATTCTTTTCTCACCGCGTCGTTTACATTCTTTATTTTTATGTTCACGCTTTTCCCTCTTCTTATATTTAGCTTTTATCATCCTCTCATCGTTTATCTTCACCTTCGTCTTCTTCTTTCATCACCACCCTTTTCTCTCACTCGCTCTCCTTATGCTATACTTCATTCTCTTCTCTCTTGGTTTGTCCCTCCACTCTATCCATTCCCCCCTCAACTCCCTCTCCTTAATGCTGCTATTTATCTTCCTTTTTACGTCATCTTTTATATGATCACTATTTATCCTTTCTTTTCTCTTTTCTTTATGTGCCTCTCTCCACTTGTCGCTCCACTTACACATTCAAGATGTTCCTTTTTTTTTTTTCTTTCTTCCCTATCCTTCTTTCCCCTCCACCATTTTATTCCCACTCGGCTCATCTTTTCTCTACTGCTCATTCTTTTTTTTTCCCTCTTGCCCTCTCTCTTCCACCCCATTATACGTTTCCTTTCTCCTCACTTTCTCCTGCACTCGTCTATTCTCTTTCCTTCTCCTTTGCTTAAACTCACTCTCTGTGAAGTGGAGGAAGAGTGGGGTAATATTTCAGTCTTTCTCATCAACATCATTCCACGATCTTTCATCCCCCACTCACCTCATTATTTCTCTTCTTCTGCACTAATTCTATCCCCCCTTCTTCATGTCCTTTTTAGCTTATCCGGGTCTGACGTCAACAAACAAGAAGACAACATCAAACAAACGTCCAAATCGTACTGTTGAGGATGAAAAGGGAGAAAATAAGAACAACCACTTACTTGTAAAACTAGGATTCAGTCGTAAGTAAGTAAGTAAGTAGTTTATATTTATATAGCGCTTTTCCAGACCAGGGTCACAAAGCGCTTAAAAAATCAAAAGAATATTCAATAAAGTATATATTTTATATTAATACTAGTATAATAATATTAATATATTTATATATATTACAAAATATATATATTAATATAATAAAATAATATATTTATATTAATACTACACTTTATATAGTTGTTCAAAGCTCTTGTTAGCCACATACTGACTTGGCCGGCTGGAATTTAAAAAAGTGTTTGATACATTAAAGAAGCATTTAATGACAAGAGATGAATATCAACACAAATTCATGTTTGAGAAAATAAACATTTGCTTGATAATTGTTCCCTCTATCTAGTCTCGGGTAAATGCTGTGCTGTAGTAAACACAGCTATTCGCTGCTCTGCACAAAGAAAGAGTCGCTCAGGATTTGAAGTTGTTATTTTCTGATAATAACAGCAGTTGAGTCCGTTTTATTTACCGAAAAAAAAGAATGTCGGAATTTTCAAAACATGGTGGTCCAGTCTCACAGAGAACTAGCATTTAAAAAAAACAAAAATCTCACTGTTGGACACGGTTCAATGTGAGAGACTCTTTTTCTGTCTATGTGACGACAACAATCAACACAGTGACGCACATCATACCTACAGCTACACAAGACAACTGATATTAACTATGACCTGTGAGATCTTCCAATGACCAGACTTTCAGTATTCGGAAACACCTGACCAAGGCACAAATAATAATAATGTAATAAAGCCCTGACAAGAGAATATGTTAAAAAAAAAAGTAAAACAAATGACATGAATGTGACAAAAGTTAAATCTAAATTTTGGGTGAATTATCCTATTATTATTAGATAGAAATACATATACTTGATTGAAATTCTGTTATTATTACCTAGTGATGGTCTGATGAAGCTTCGTGAAGCAGTGTCATGTTGTTTAGAGGTCAGTAGGTGGCGCCATCAGTTTAAAAATGATGTTTCATTAGAACAGTTCAAAAGAAAAGAAAAATAGTCCAGAGACCGCCATCTAGTGGACTCTGAAAATAATGACACTGCTTCATGAAGCTTCATCAGACCCTCACTAGTATTAACTATCCCAAGTCATGATAATGTTAAACACCTAACTAACTCATTTTTAAATCGTTTAGATCCTGTATTCGATTATTTGCAAAACAATAGTAAATGAAAATTAAAACGAGCTTCAATAAATTTAGATTTTTAAATATTTTTCAGCACGATGCAAAAATATACCACAATAATAATGATAATAGTAACAATTTAGGTCACAAAAAGATATATACTTTATTGATCAGGATCACAATACGATATATACCGTTACATTCCTAGATTTGCTCCATATACAGTACAGACCAAAAGTTTGGACACAACTTCTCATTCACTGCTTTTACTTTGTTTTCATGATCATTTACATACTAGATTCTCACCGAAGGCATCAAACCTATGAATGAACAAATGCATAATTATGTATTTAACAAAAATGTGAAATATAAAAACACTAAATACTATTTTCTTTAAAGTAGCAACGTTTAATCTGGCTGCAATGCAGACTTTTGAAATTATTTTTGAAATTACCTTCAAAATAAGTTACCTGCGACGGATACAGCCCTATTGGACAACCTTATAATTAATGTTATGGAAAAAAAACATCAGATAAGTTAAAGGGAAATGAGTGACCATCATTATTTTCAAAAATTAGGATCAGTAAGTCCACAAAATTGCAACAACTTTGAATGAGCCCGTTAGTAGTGATCTTCTGATGAAGCTTCATGAAGCAGTGTCATTATGTTCAGAGTCCACTAGATAGCGGTCTCTGCGCTATTTTCGTTGGTTTTGAACAACTGTTCTAATGAAACATCATTTTTAAACTGATGGCGCCACCTACTGACCTCTGAACAACATGACACTGTTTCATGAAGCTTCATCAGACCATCACTACCCGTTTATCCAAACTTTTGGCTTGTACTATAATTGAAAAAATTAAATATATTATTTTAGCGCGGGACGGTGATCCGCTAAATTTTTCAATGAAGGTACCAGATGAAAGGCGAAAAAGAAGAAAATCAATTTCGTTCATGAATGTGGTAGAAGAGAATCGGAAGAGGACAAACATTAGGGGTTGAGGTGGAGGACGCTGACCATTCGTGAAAGAAAAGAAGAGTAAACACGAAGAGGGATATTAATCTGGCAAGCAAACCTGCTAGGAAATCTGTTTCTCGAGGCAGACAAAGTAAACAGGATAGGAAACTGAATAGGAAGGTGCGAGGGGAAGGGGAGAAAGGGAGAGTAAAAAATGTTCCATACCACAAATGAACGCATTGTTTGTGCCTGAATAACAAATAGCAAAAACTCTTTTGGGCTCGAGGCGCCAATCAAATCTAACATGTATTCGCCCACACACACAAAAAAATGCATGTGGCGAAAGGTTGTGCTGTGGATGCCCTCCAGTTCCTTTAGTCCAACATGGATTTTGGCATCAATGCAAATAAACAATAGTTAAAGATTTGTGATTTGAGAAATTATTTTTTCCCATTATATGGTTTAATCCACTCTGCTTGAGAGATAAAAAAAAATAAAAAAGCAGTACACATGGTTTTATTTGTAAGATGATAGTAAATGATGATTATTTAAATATATTTAATGTAATATATATATATATATATATATATATATAAATGAAATCAAATATAATATATATATATATATATTTATATACAGTATGTATATACATACTTCGCAACACTTTTATTTTTGTTCCCATTTTTTTATGAGATGAATTCAAACATCTAAAACATTTTCTACATACACAAAATAACCATTTCTCTCAAATATTGTAGCAAGAATTCTGAGCCATTCTAGTAGAAGAACTCTCATTTCTCCGATCCTTAAAACTCTTCACTGGCTGCCAGTTTCTTTCAGGATCAACTTTAAAATTCTGGTTCTTACTTTCAGATCTATTCATGGTCAGACCTTCCATCAGTGATCTGATCCAGACTTACACCCCAGCTCGGGCTCTGAGGTCTGTGGATCAGAATCTACTGATGGTTCCTGAACATGCTTCAGGACCAGAGGAGAGAAATCCTTCCAGGCTGTTGCTCCTAAGCTTTGGAACGATGTCTGTGTTTGATGATCTACTGACTCCTTCAAGAAACATCTTAAGACCTTTTTTTTTTTTTGCTTTCCCCTAATTTTCTGGGACTCCTGTGTTTTTTTTTTAATGTGTCTTGGCCTTTTAAAGTATGTATTTTAACTGTGTATTGTTCTTGATTGTTAAAGCGCTTTGTGAACTTTACAACTAACGATTACTTACTTACTTACTTACTAAACCTGTGATAATGGAGTAGATAAGACAGCATGATTATTGCACAGATTTGTTTTAATGGGTGGGATCTGAGACTAAGAAAACCAGTCAATATCTGGTGTGACCACTATTTGCCTCACACTGTGCTCAACATCTCCTTCGCATAGAATTGATCAGGTTGTCCATAGTGTCCACTCCTCTTCAATGGCTGTGTCAAGGTGCTGGATAGTGGCAGGAACTGGAACATGCTGTCGTATACGCCGATCCAGAGCATCCTAAACATGCTCAATGGCCGGTGAGTCTGGTGGTCATGCAAGAACTGGGATGATTTCAGCTCCCAAGAATTGTGTTCAGATCTTTGCAACATCGGGCTGTGCATTACCCATCCATCCATCCATCCATCCGTCCGTCCGTCCGTCCGTCCGTCCGCCCGCCCGCCCGACCGCCCGCCCGCCCGACCGCCCGCCCGCCCGCCCGTCCGTCCGTCCGTCCATCCATCCATCCATCCATCCATCCATCCATCCATCCATCCATCCATCCATCCATCCATCCATCCATCCATCCATCCATCCATCCATCCATCCATCCATCCATCCATCCATCCATCCATCCATCCATCTATCTTCGTATTGTTTACAAGCTTCTAGTAGCTACGAAAAGATCCTTATCCCTGATCCTGCTGCTCACGGTTTACAGACAAATTCTTTCTGCTTAAGCACCACCTGCTCTCTCAATAACGTTTATTGTTTAAAATCTGGCATTATGGTCTGTTTAGTTTTGACTATGATAAAGTGTGTCATTCTATTAACATATGTAGATTCACTACTTTTTTGATGCTTATGGTTTAGGAGGGAGATTCTTGACGGTTTGGGTCCTGTATTTGTCTCCGGGTCCACCCATTGAGCCGGGGCCGTAAACGATTTCCATGGATCAATTACACCAACTACCATGGCTTTCTAGAGTGATTTAATGAAATGCTCTTTTTGAATTGAACCAAATGAGAGACGGTGCACCATGAATCAGCATAATGACTTGTCCTTTATGCTGACTCCTAATGACTATTGGTGGTTGTATGCGAGAAACCCAAATTGATGGCTGACAGAGTTCACGTTTGAAGTGTTAATAGATCATGGATAGACTCGCTTTTCCTGCCTCTTTGATATCCTGAATATCACACAAAGATAACCTCCATCTGGGTCTGCAGGCCAATCTTGCACAGAACTGGAGAAGATGTATGAGGTGTTTTATCTCTTTTGTTCGGCCAGAAGGATTGCCGAAATGTCAGAGACACTTTTCTTCATGTTGTGGAAGCGATGAATGTATGGATCACCTTGGAATTTGATGAGGCGGACACAATCGACTGCAGTATTAGCAGAAGTCTGAGCCAAGAGAGAACCTGTCGTTCTTAAGGCAGATGTTTTTCACAAGAGCCCAGAAGCAGCCGCGGACGCCGCATGCTCATTTCAAGGATTTTAGAACAAAGCCAGAGATTGTGGATTTGGACAGTGACATGATTCTCTCGTCTGGGATAGAGCCGTGTGTGGCATAACTACTGATCAAGTCCGAGGCAGAATGTTAAGAGCAGCAGATCTGAGCCTCGAAGAAGTAGATGTCTGTGAATCAAGAACAACTTCCACAGTATAGCTGCTGCACAAAGGAAAAAGCAAAGTTGATGTAAATATAGGCAGAAAATTCTAGAAAACAAATGTGCAGAATACTGAATCCCTGCTCCTTTATGTGCCTTTTATTGACTATGCGGTTCTGAAACTCATTATGAGATAAATATCCGACAAGATCCAACGTCAAAGTTAAAGTTAATTCACTATTTAATGCAGAATTGATGACAAAAAAACAACACAGTTTACAAAATATAAACTACACCCATATTTATTTTTATTAACTTTGACCAAAAACAAACCTTAACATTGTTAAATTATCGGTTACAAACAAGCACAAGCGTTTTTTGGGGGGTTTCAATAGTGTAGGTTGTGCCTTCAATAGCATGGGAGGAATAAAGTTCACATAATAACAAATTACTGATTACAATTCCATGAAATTGCCTTTGCAGCTTTTGTTTCAGTAAAACAAAAGTTGCATTTTTTCCGTCTTTTCTTGTCCGGTGTCTGCAGAAAATTAATTAAAACCATTATATCCAATTGGAACTTTTTTTTAACTTTTAAAATGAGCCAGAAATTAAGAAAAATGTTTTCGTTAATGTCTCCATTAAAATGCAACACCAGAAGCACGACTTGTATTTGTGTTCTTTGTGCAGATCAGAGCCAAAAAATGTTCTTTTTATAGAAACCTTGCTACTAAATAATCATTCTCATCTCACTTAGATGATAACTGTATATGGCACTGCATTTAAAGTTTACATAAACACATTTTGAGCAGTTGAACTAAATTCATAAATCATTTTTCATCATGAAGTTGCCCTATTTTAGTTGTTATCGTGACAAGGAACCTACACATGTGCTATATAGGAAGTGTTTAGACACTGAGATTTCTTCTACTAAACATTGATGTGGTTTTTCTTGTTGGGCCTGCCTGATTGAGTTTTGGTACTTATTCCACATGTTCAGTTAGTCAATTCAATTCAATTCAATATCATTTAAAGTGTCTTATCATAACAAACTTATCTCAAGACAGTTTACAATTGAAGAAGACTATAGTGGAGAAAGTAAAAACACATCCAGCAACTAAAAAATTAGTAAATCACAGCGTGATGTTGGCGAGGAAAAACTTTCTTTTAGAAGGCAGAAACCTCGAGCAGAGTCAGACTCATTGTTGACGGCCTCCTGCTGTGACCGGCTGGGAGGAAGGATGAGGCGGGTTGGACAGATGGACGGAGAGAAGAGTGAGGGAGGATACAGTGAGAGAAAAGAGGAGAGTATAGAAGAGTCCAAGGAGGTGCTGGAGAGAACTCTGGATCTGATGACGTGGTGGAGATCCTGGATCATAGTCCTGGATCATAGTCCGGGATAATAGTCCAGGATCATAGACCGGGATCATAGTCCAGGATCATAGTTCAGGATCATAGTCCAGGATCATAGTCCGGGATAATAGTCCAGGATAATAGACCAGGATCATAGTCCAGGATCATAGTCCAGGATCATAGACCAGGATCATAGTCCGGGATCATAGTCGAGGATCATAGTCGAGGATCATAGTCCAGGATCATAGTCCAGGATCATAGTTCAGGATCATAGTCCAGGATCATAGTCCAGGATCATAGTCCAGGATCATAGTCCAGGATCATAGTCCAGGATCATAGTCCGGGATCATAGTCCAGGATCATAGTCCAGGATCATTGTCCCAGTTACCTAATTCCACTTCTGTAGTATTTCAATGTTCATGGACAGAACTATTTGATAAATCAATGTGAAATCGCTGATAAACACCAAATGATGCATACATGAAAATAACGTAAATAGTCAGGGTTGCCAACAACCTTTGCCCACTACCTTATATATGCCATAAACGCGGGTTATGGTCGTCAATCTGTTCAACACATTATTGAAAACTTCTTCATTGACAGACAGGAGTTTTCCCCAATATTTCAGTATTTAACACTTAAAAGCCTCATTTTAGTTTCCCTTTCAATAAAAAGCACCTTATTTTTTGTATAAGCAGTACAGTTTAAAACTGAGGGCGACATTCAGAAAAAACCTAAATAAAGAAAGACACCAGGCCATACAAGAGGGATGTTACAGACGAGCAGTATGGAGGTATATGAATGTTTTAAGTGTCTTTTTTGACGAAGATGAAGACAAAGACAACTGAGCTCCAGTCGCTACATTGAAATGAAAAAACATTTTTGTGTACAACTTCTTAAAATTATCCCAACCCAACTCAATCTATTTCCAGGACAGTTCCAGACAGTTCAAATTATTTTAAAACTGGGAACGAAAGCCCAGCGGATTAATGCGAAGATCATTTAAAAGTCAGCGTGCTGCCATAAATTGCAAAAGCAAGTTTAAATGTGCCTTTGCTGCAGAGCTCCAAGGCAAAGTGGTCTGCAGTGTGATAAGTGACTCGGAAGTCAGGCCGGGTTTGTAATCATTTATACATTTTCTTTTACTTCTCTGTGAACCCCACTATGATGAAATATAGTATCAAGTGAAATTTTAATCTTCTTACAGGTTTTTACTGCAATTCCCCCCAGTCATAATAAAAAATGTTATCAATATATAAAGTTACATATATTACATTTATATACAAAGTGTGAACCATCGTCCAAAGTCTCTCAGTCATTGATATTTGTTTGGTTAAAGTGATAGTTCACCCAAAATGCACTCATTTTCTTCTCATCCTCATGTCGACGAATGGTTTGGATTATTTTCAGAGTAATCTGTTCCTTTTTAGAGTTATAGGCGAAAATGTTTGTTCATTATAAAGTATATAATTATTTAAAAGCACACTTCATGAAATGAAATTATAGTAATTAAAAAAGTTAATCTCGATCTTATACAACGTAACCTGATCAACTCGATTTGACTCACATAAGAAGGCATGTCCAAGGTCGGCACAGTAGGTCATTTGGCATCCTTAACCCTTTTTTTTCTCTGGGTCAAGGTGACCCGGAGGCCCGAAAAAAAAAAGCAAAAACACATTTATTTTCGTGCCTCCGAGTCACCTTGACCATGAGATACACAAGAGTTAAAATAAGAATATTTATTAAAAAAAAATTCAAACAGAATTAAATAATTTATTTAAACACCAAAGAAGACAAGAATTTGAGAAATTAAAAAAGCTGCTTTGAGTCAATACTCTATTTAATTTCTGTGAAGACGTTCTTAATATTGAATTTGTTAAAGATATGGACGCTTTATTTTCAAATTAACATTACCAGAATTGACCCTCTTCCGAAAAATGAAAGTGCAAAAAGATGATATTATTAACAGTTCTTGCACGCTATAAAATGAATTTTCACAGTCAATGTTTACAGAGGAGATCATGGGGTGAGCTCTGACAATTTCACTCTGGATGTTAAAGGGATTTTATAATAAAAACATTTTCAAACCAACCAAACATCAAGCAGCGGAAAATTGTACGTCTTCGAAATAACAGAACATCTGACCTCAACCTTCAGTCTGATCAAATGCTACACTGACCCGGCGAATGAGGCGAGTAAACTTCAGGACGTAGGCAACGGAAATGTGAGGGAACCTTGACTCTGCCTGTGGGAACCACAGGAGTATTCCAAATGATTGGTGTGTTCGCTTGGCTGGCGATCAGGAGGGACAGCGAGTGAAAGTCTGTGATGTTGTTGCTTGTGTCTTTGTGCTTCAGCGGTTTGCAGCTCCCCCACCTGCCGCCTTGTTTGAAAGCATTTGTGAAAGTGTTCAAGCGTGTTTTTCTTTTTATCACAGCTGGCTATGAAACCTTGTCTCGGTGCTTTGGGGGAAAGTGTTGGAGGAGACAAACTAGCAGAGCCCTCAGCACTGTTGACGTTAGATGGAGAGTCAGGATTTTCCTGTTTATTTTTGAAGAAAGTGTGGCCGATCTGTAGTCATGGGGGTTTGAGTCATTTCGCTGTCTCTTTTTCCTTAACTTACGGTTCTCAATTTTACCAATATCTTCTGCTGGTTCTCTTTTGGAAGATACACCGAAACTTCCTTCTTTCTTAAAAGTGATAATTCACCACATGTTTAAACTTCACTCATTTTCTACTCACACTCGTTTGTTCAGGCTTTTCCTTGATTTTCTGGAATTCATGTGTTGTTCTCGGTTTTATCTTGACCTTAAAAGTATATACTTTATTGAATATTGTTTTGATTGTTTAAGCGCTTTGTGACCCTGGTCTGGAAAAGCGCTATATAAATATAAATTAATTACTTACTTTCTTACTAAATCATGTCGAATAAAGTTTAGGATTATTTTCAAAGTAATCTGTTCCTTTTTAGGGTTATAGACAAAAATGTTTGTTCATTTTAATGTAGATCAGTTGTCTTCGACTCCATCCTCGTCCAAAAAGACACTTAAAAACATCCAAATACCTCAGTACAGCTCGTCTGTAGCGTCCCTCTCTTACTGAAGACAAGAGATATCGTTCAGGAAAATCTCAAATAAGTCCATATTTTATGCTTTTTTTGTAGCAGAAGTTTAAACAACAACAAGCGATGCAGACACTGGAAGCGCACCACGAAGATATATGGATGTTTTTTATGTGTCATTTTAGAAGAAGATGAAGACGACAACAACTGAGCTCCAGTCGCTACATTAAAATGAACAAACATTTTTGCTTGTAACTCTAAAAAGGAACAGACTGCTAAAATAATCCCAACCCTTAGTTGACATGAGGATGAGTAGTAACTATCACTTTAATTCCAAAAATACGTTCATAGTACAGCCAATTTCATAAACAGCCAGGAGTGAGATTTAAGTGTCAGGATGTGCTCGCGAAAAAAAAAGAAGAAAAATTGTGTTTTTTCAACGTTGATTGATTTGATTTATAAGTACATTCACAGCGCATTAGCCCATCAGAAGCCAGACTACCCAATGACATATGCTCAGAGGGGATATTCTACCGGTATTTCTGATGCTTTACGACCGGAATGTTTGATTTATTGGTTCAGGAAGAGGAAGGATCTTGCCTGGAGGCAGGTCCTTGGGAAATTGAGTCTTCCTGGTTAGTTGTCCTGGCAGCGGCGGTCCTTGTATTTCAGCTCGAGGCCAGCGTTGACGTCAATATGTTACCACCGCTGGAGAATCTTACAGAACCACACAAACACATCACATCGACCTTAACATATACGAACATCGATAAGCACCACAAGCACTATTAAAGGAAAGGAGGTGAGCTTGAAGAATTTTGCATTGGGAATTATCCCTTTTTTTTTACACACCAACCAGGCGATATAGATAGAAACAAATCTTAAATTGATTACTAACGATTTTTAAAATAAAATGCTCGCACTCATTAACATGAATCTCCTTCACGTCTCAGGTTTGCTTAACCCTTGTGTTATCTCAGGGTCAGCTTGACCCGAAGGCCGGAAAAAAACAAATGTGTTTGAGGTATCCCTTGTGTTGTCTCCGTGTCAAGGTGAACAAGGGTTCAAAATATAATCCATGCTTCCTTCTTTTCTCAAGAATAGGTCGTTTTCTTTCTCCAATTGTATTCATTCTTATATTATGGTGTATATTTTTGAAAAAGTGCTTATCCAAAAGGAACAATGAATTCTGCTGGCCTACCAGAAGATTTCAGGGACATCAGCCAAAACATTAGATAAACATTTACCATCATGTTTGACGCAGGAAACGGACCACCAAATGGATATAACATGACAACATACATTTGGTTTTCCACTATGTTTTAGGACAGAAGAGAAATGCTTTGCTGGCCCTGACAGCAGTGATGTATGAAACACTCCCTGGTTTTCAGTTTTATCTTGATCATTTTGTCCCCGCTTCCTCAATCTCTCACTGCCCACCGTTTAATACCCGATTCTTTTATCATCGTACCGTTGATTACATGTCCCTCCTTCACCTTTCTCTCTTCGCCCTTGCGGTTTCTCATCATCCGCACTCACTCCCGGGAATCAGAGAAAGAATTCCACTCCCTCAATTTGCCGACCGTCACTGCTGATCAGCGCGAGGATCAATCCTATCGCGGCGATTGCGCGGGAATTTGTTGCGAGTGTGTCGCGGTTAACACTGTGCAGGGGTGAAGATTCCACGCCTGCAGCTTGTGGTGCTTCATCCATCTAAACGCCACACTTCTGATTTGTTGTGTTCTGATAATGGCGGCAGAGGGGGGGGGGGAGTTGTCCCCATGCAGCTCACCATCTGCCTCTGGGCCTTCGCTTCGCTTCTTCTTTTTCACCTTCCTTCCCCATTTCTTTGCAGTGTCATCAATAACCAGTCTGGGAGGCCTCGTTTGACACCACCTCCATTACGGGGAAAGGTTAAACACTTGCATCCAACACCTGCTTCCAGTTATCATGCAAGCGGAAAATTTGTGACTTTCAGTTTTTGGCCCTAGCTGTGTTCAAATGGACTGTTGTGAGTTTTTCACCTGAAAAAAAATGCTTTCTGCAATGCCAAATTCTAAGCGTTGTGTTTACAACCCTGGCAATAAAGTTCTCTAAATCTGAAATGTAATTTCTGACGTTGAAAAGTGGATTATACAAATCATTGATGAGTCACTGTCCATGTTAACAACCCATCAGAGTTTTAATCACTACAGACTTTTCACTGACTACTGACATTAACAACTAACAAAGATACAAGCATTAGAGACAGGTTTTTATGTTATTAAAGGGTCATGCTATATTTCTGCTAACGATTTGTTTTTGAAAAACGACTAACTGAAGTACGCTTGAGGTCAATTGTTCCAGTCCGTGGTGTCAGACCATAGTAGGGCTGTATATTAGCAAGAGACTGTTAAGGAATCAAACAAAATCAAGTTGAGAAGCACTTGATACTTGATCAATTCTGTCTCATATTTTCAATAAAAGAATTAAGATTCAAGTATTTAGTAATCATAGAACTAAGACGGTCAAGACCAAGACCATGAATGAGCGACTACAACAAAATGCTACCAAAAAAACAGCGCAAAAATGAAGGGAATTTCCGTTAATTTACAGAAATCTTCATGAAATATTAGAACATCTGTATCTTTCCACTACATATCCCATTGAAATTATCAATCTTAACGATGTTTGAAATAATAATAGAAAAGTTAAAGATATAAAATAAATTCCTGGTTTTCTCCTTCGAAAACATAGAGAGGTGGATTGGTAACTTGGGGAAATTGTCCGTAGCCAAGAGTGTGTCTGAATGGATGTGTGTGTTTGTGTGTCCTACGACAGACTGCCGTCCTGTCCAGGGTGTCCCTCGCTTCTCGTAGAAAGAAACTGTACTAGGCTCCAGCCCCTCCGCCACCCTCGTAAGGGATCAAGCGGTAGAAAATAAAATGAATGAATGAATTCTGGGTAATAATATTGGGTTAAGTGAAAGTATAAACTGGTGTGTCTTTGCACGTTAAATCTTACTCCAAGTGGCCTATAAAGCTATTTCCAAACAGAGAGGGAGTCTTTTTCCAGGGCTTCTCTTTTTAAAAGAAGGGTGTGCTTGTTCATTCAAGGTGCCAAGTCAGCAGCTATAAAATCACTGAATCCTTAACGATGGCCGTCTGGCTGCCCTGACCACACACACACACACACACACACACACGCTGTAAAAGAGCAAAAATTTCCGAGCTTTACTGGCACCGAATGAAGACATTTCAGCACATCATACCACCGTTAAATGTCCTCACAAGATTTATCTGCCTCTGAAGTGCTCAACTTTTTCTGACGATCGGGTGGAATGCACCGTCAGCAAGACTTGAAAAAGTTATGTGGCCATTGAGAAGCATGCCGTGAGGTATCTCGGATATATATCCCGACCAGAAGTCGTATTTCATCCCATCAGGATGAATGAGATTTCTATGAATGACATATAACATCATCTTCACATTTACAATTCAGTCCGAAACACTTGAAAAGTAACACCTGGGACCAGGTTTTTGTTGATTTTTTTCCTAATGTTTTCAAACATATAACTAATATTCCAAGTAGTGACAGTCTGATGAAGCTTCATGAAGCAGTGTCATTATTTTCAGAGTTCACTAGATGGCGGTCCCTGCACTATTTTCCTTTGTTTTGATGAAAAATCGTATCGTCAAAAGTATTTGATAGTACTGTGTCTCAGTCTCACAACCAGTAAGATTCCCAACACTAAACGCTTACCTTAGCAGTATTTTCGGCTGATTTGCCGTCACTTTGCCATGCAAGTCTATGCTCAGAGTAATTCCAAACGAGGGCCAAATCTTTAGACCGCCATCATTCACTCTTCGCCGTAAGCGACTGCTCTTTTCTCGTTTTATTATCCTCACCCTGCACTCACCTACCGTTCATCATTCTGACACTCCTGCAACAAATTCTGTCTTTTCACTTAAAGCTGGTGCATGCGTCTCAATGCAAACCACTCTTGATGATATCCACTAAAAACAAACTACAATAGCTTAACATGCAGTCCTCTGCCAAGCAGCTCGCTCCCATTTTTTCCCACAGCCAGTGTAACCAACAATTATTTTAGCTATATTAGTTAAGCCATAATCCCTTGTTCATCTTTTTAAACATGTTTTATATTGTTAAAAGTCAAATGGAAATAATAAGACACCAGGTGGCAGTAGTGTTCCAGGACTATCTTACAAAGCCAAAGCAAAATAATTACTCACGGTCCATTTTTAAGTCTCGTCTTAAAACACACTTTTATTCCCTGGCTTTTAACACAGCATGAGACTCTGAGCTGTTTTAAGTGCTTTTTACTTGTTTTATTTGATATTGTTTTTACCGTTGTGTCTAAGTTGAGTTGAGAAGAAGAAGAGGAAGTCGTGGATTATCTTTTAACCTTTGAGCGATATGGCGGTTGTCAAGTGTCGTCTACAGCATGATCCCCAATCCTTTTTTTGCACCACAAACTGGTTTGGATTAAATATTAATTCCACATACATTCAGATAAAAACAGAAAAAATTAAATGAATCAGCAGAAGCACTGGGCAGGTTTCTCTCCAACAAAATGTCTTTCCAATATTTTCGGAAAGTTTTAAAGCTGATAAAAGGACAGAAAATAAATAAATTAACTCTAGTAAAAGTTTATCGTTGTTTAGATTCAATTAAAAACTGAAAAAGTGTTGGTTGATATGTTACCATTGACATTGTATAGGAATTTCTGATTAATTGGTTACAATAAATCAATTAATTGGTTACAATAAATCAATTGTTAATTGTTCTTTTAAGAAAAACAAGTTATTATTTTTAATAAAAGATGTGCCTTTTGTTTAACAAAAAGATAGTTAAACCAATAAATTCTGTGATTAATGACAATTATAATTACTTTAATCCACTCAATAGTAGACGGATGGTGTTTTCCACAACAATAAAACTGAATCAAACAGAATGACAAAAAAAAAAGAAGGTTAATGAAAGCCCCGCCTGGGAAAACAGGCTTGGACGAGTCTGCAGATCATATTTACTCTGCACAATTTTCAGGTTTGGAAATGAGATTTGCAAATACTTACATGCCTGTAATCAGTTCAGTTGGATGGTGCCAGGATGAGGAAATAAAACTCTTTCATGGGCACCAGTTAAAATGGAAGAGAAAGCCATTTATTATAAAACATTGCCTTGTTTTTCTCCACTTTTCTTCTGCGTATCAAACAACTGGAATAAACCGCAAATACATGCAATGTCACATTCAAACGCAGTAATTGCAGTTCACTTCGAGCTGAGCACTCAATGCTCATTAGGTAAACACCTAGATTTTTTTCATTTGCGCTCCATAAATAGGAGAAAAATTGACTAAATAACTTTACTCAATAACGCTGATAACATGGGTTCTGCGTCACTAAAGAATGTGTTTCAAACCCAATGCCCAGGGTAAAAAAATTCACCTGACAGGAAATGACACATGACTGGAACCAAACTTCAATTAAACACACATGCAGCCACTTGTACAGCTTACAGTTTCCAGTCCGTGGTGTCAGACCATCACCCGCATAGTAGAGTTGACCTGTATAGTTTTTAATGTTTGAAAACCTCCATGCGGTATCGGTTTCTTACTTGTTTTATTTTCTGTTTTGCTGTACACTTTTTTTGACAGCTATTTTATTTTTGTTTGTCTTTTGTTGTCATTTTTCTGTTTTCCCTGTTCTTGTCGGTTTTAGGCATGTCCCTTGGTTTTGTGGGTTTACTGGTTCGGTGACGTTTTAGGTTGTGGTTTTTTTTTGTACATATAATAAATTGTAAACTAAATCATGCTTTGAGGTCAGTAGGGGGCGCCATCATTTCAAAAGGATCTTTCATTAGTTTCATAGTGCAGAGACCGCCATCTAGTGGCCTCTGAAAATAATGACACTGCTTCATGAAGCTTCATCAGACCTTCAATAATATTACACACTCACTTGTCAATCAAGTCAATGTCTGTAACCCCCATATTCATTCATCAAACTGTAGTTATTTGCTCGAACTGCCAAAGTTTATTTATTTAATGTAGCA
Source organism: Callionymus lyra (assembly GCF_982586985.1). Taxonomy (NCBI): domain Eukaryota; kingdom Metazoa; phylum Chordata; class Actinopteri; order Syngnathiformes; family Callionymidae; genus Callionymus; species Callionymus lyra. The sequence continues at coordinate 45,937,376 of NC_141818.1, read as the reverse complement.
TTTATAATCATATGTGTTGTGGATTGAGCCACTCAGGTCTCGTCTTTATCTTCTTTTTCTGTCATTACGGTATTGAGCGTGATGTGTGTGTGGGTAGGTGTGTGTGTGTGTTTTCTTTTAAAGGTCTATTTTATTCTATACTTTTAATGTTAAATTAGTTCTGCACTCAAGGGATTGTACTACAAATTTAATTTAATACAATTTAATTCCATATCTTAACTCCAGCAAATGTATTAAACGACTCGATATTGTTCCCAATTACTGGTGGCTTCATTAGCTTCCGACTAGTGATCTGATCTTCAGCGTTTAATCTATATGTGTAATGTGTAAATACGTATTAACTGTGAAGATCAAACCTCCATTACACTAACCCTATAACATTAAAGGGCAAATCAAGGTTTGTCACTGTGCGTCATCAATCCTGGAAGTCTCCACCTCCGAATGGACTTGTTGTATAAACAAAGCGATGGTAGGAGGAGTGAAGCCATTATTACATCAAAATGGACTCCACACTCGTAACCTCTCGTTCGCCCAGATTTCAGACGAGGAGAGAAGTTTATATAGTAATAATTTGAAAACATGGTCATGATGAGGGACTTACTGCACCTTGGAGAGAAAGACTTCAACATTTGAAACATGCGAGCGAGTCAAGAGAGTTGGATTTAACCATGAGTTGACCTTTTAATATTTTTTCAAAACTCTAACTTGGGTTAAAGCATCTCCTGCTTAAACCATAATTGCCACATGTTTGTTTTAACCTCCCCATTGACATAATTGTCTTTGTACAAGAGCTGAGGAAATAGATGACATGGAGCCGTTTATAACGTCTGCTATTTAGCTCGAGCACTGTGATCAAACTGACAAATGGGCCCGAAAAAAAAAGAAGCTTTAATTTCCCACATGCCGAGTGATTAAGTGTCTAACGCCAAGCGCTGATGTCTGTCAGAAGGTAAATGTGTGTTTTCACTCCGACACAAACGATCTTAGTTCAGTAAATATCACAAGTTGTCGCTGCTGAGCCAGAACTGATCGATTCAAATCTGAACGACATGGCTGCAGTTTTGTTATTTCCGCTCCTGTTGCTTTCCTAATTCAAAGTTCATCACTTTGCCGTCACGACGTGCATATCATTAAATATTCTTCTGCTTATCCAGTATTGTTATTCCATCGACTGCTGAAAAGACTGCAGCCGAGCGCAATGACGCTAATGGATTTGCCGTCATAATCGCAGCCTGTATTGACTTCTCTTCACTTTACTGAAGCCAATGTGGTCGCAAACTACAGAAGATGATGTCAGCGTTGTGAGCCGATGTTTGTCCAAACCAGAAAGAGAAGCTTTTAATAAATAAGGTAAGGTAAGGTAAGGTAAGGTAAAACTTTATTGATCCCTCAGGAGGTCTCCTTTGGGAAATTGTTTTTTACCAATAGCCAGCAATTTTTCATAAACAATAAAAAATAATACATAAAAAATAAAATAAGAAGAACATAAAGAGGAAGAACAAGATGACACAATCTAAGTCTAAAGATAAAGACAAAGAACATAGGTCAAGGAAAGAAAAACAACAAAGACAAAGATACAAAGACTAACATGGAACAGAACATCCAGATACTTTCACTCCACTCCTGCCCCCGAACTCAGAATTGTACAATTTAATAGCCCGAGGGATGAATGAGTCCCTGAGTCTATTTGTTTTGCACCTGGGTAGGAGCATTCGTGCACTCATTCTGCTTCTCTGCTCACTGATGACAGTGTTCAGAGGATGACTGTCATCATCCATGATGGACAGTAGTTTGTTCAATGATATCCTCTCAGCAACTGTCACCAGTGAGTCCAGCTTCATTCCAACCACAGAACCAGCCCTCCTGATCAACTTGTCCAACCTGTTGACACTCCTCTTGGACACATTTCCACCCCAACACACCACAGCATAGAACAGGACACTGGCCACCACAGACTGGTAGAACATGCAGAGGAGCTTCTTGCAGATGTTAAATGATCGAAGCCTCCTCAGAAAGTACAGTCTACTCTGAACCTTCTTATACACATGGTCTGTGTTGCAGGACCAGTCCAGTTTACTGTCCATCCACACACCGAGGTACTTATAGTTGTCCACTATCTCCACCTCGTCGCCTCTGATGGACACTGGACGGCGCTTTGTCCTGGACCTCCCGAAATCCAAGACCAGCTCCTTGGTTTTTGAGGTGTTCAGCTGCAAATGGTTCCTCTCACTCCAGTCCACAAAGTCACGTATCAGACTCCTGTACTCGTCTTCGCTGTTGTCCCTGATGCATCCAACAATGGCAGTGTCATCAGTTAAGGACAAATAACTCTTCTGCGTGATACACTTTTTTCACGATTGGTCAGCTATTGGGCTTTTTGCCAGTTTGTGGCAATATCATCAACATGTAATTTGAAGAGTGTTATCTGGACGGTTATTAAACGTTTGCTGACCTCGGTAAAGTCTGATCCGACCCACTTATGTGGCTCACTGAGGGGTTTTTTTAAAAGAAAGAATTGGTACAAATCATGGTATTTTGTTAACAATGTTTCGTAGCTTTTTCCAATCTTTCTTTTTTAAACAAATACTGTTAATGTAGGACAATTCTAAGACAGTATAAGAAGAACAAAAGCTCCTCCTTAATGATCACCAACTCTATTTTACTCCTTCCTTTCACCTCATCCCTCCCTCCATCAACCGTCTCAGGCTAAACCTCTTAAAGAAACGATTAGAATTTGATTCGGTAACTATTTTTTGTTCTAATGAAACATCATTTTTAAACTGCTGGCGCCACCTACTGACCTCTTAACACTGCTTCAGGAAACTTCATCAGACCATCACTGATATTACCCACTCACTTGTCCATCAAGTTGACCACATGTAAACACCAAAATGTATGAAAACTGGTGAATTGCAATACAATCAAAAGGGAAATATTAGAAAGAAATTCCACCCCTCGTACTGTGCTTGTTTGTATTAGCTGTAAACCAGTGATGGTCTGACGAAGCTTCATGAAGCAGTGTCATTATGTTCAGAGTCCACTAGATGGCGGTCTTTGCATTAATTTCGTTTGTTTTGAGCCAACTGATGGCGCCACCTACTGACCTCTGAACAACATGACACTGTTTCATGAAGCTTCATCAGAACTATAACTACTGTTAATGACATTAGCCTATGCTGCTTAACTTACTCCACCTTCCTAAGAAAATGTTTTCACCGCTATGTTTTATTCACTCTTAAAAATAAATCCTTCTATAATCTTGACATGGAATCCAGTGCAGAAAATACAACAAAAACACACCACTGAAAGTTTAATTTTCAAAGCTTAAAATTGTATAATGATTCCACTTATTGTGGTTTTACAATTTAAAACAACTGTAGCATGTCTTTATAGAATCTTCCTTTAGTTTTTATAATTAAGAAGTCATTTAAAATAACTTGTCACAAGCGTCAACCGTGTTGATTTTTATCTTAGTAATGTGTTTTAAGCTGAACAGCCCATAGGGTGGCGCTGCTGTGATATCAAGCTTAAATATAAATTAAAATATATATAGAAAATGACAATTTTTGATTCCTGATATTGTTATGGCCTGACATGTCAACTTTTCTTCGTGGCTATTTTACTGAGAGAGTGGAAGTGGACAGGGGAAAAAAAAGCTGTACAGTTTGATTGACACATTACAATCCAATTATTTTGAACAGCCATGTCAAGATGATTGGCTGCTGTTTTGACAGTTGTATTTGTTCTATCGGTGTGTGTAAATGTTTCATATTGTGTTGGACATTTCAATTAAAGGACGGCTATTTTAAAGGAGATTTTCAACAGCATATTAAAAAACAAACACCACCTATCCTACCTTTAATTTGAATTAAATAATCTTTTGAAACAACCATTACCTTACCGTTAAGGTAAGGTAGAACTTTATTGAAATTGTTTTTTTCCAATAGCCACAGCAAATACAGCAATTTTTCATAAAAAATAAATCAAAATAAAATAAGAACAAGAACAAAGAGAAATAAAGAGAAAGAACAAGATGATAAGTCTAAAGATAAAGATAAAGAACATAGATTGAAGAAAAAATAACTAAGACAAAGGATACAAAGACTAACATAGAACAGAACGTCCAGATACTTTTACTCCACTCCTGCCCCCGAACTCAGAATTGTAAAATTTAATAGCCCGAGGAATGAATGAGTCCCTGAGTCTATTTGTTTTGCACCTGGGAACAAATTACTGTCACGATCCACAATTCTTGTAGTTGTTTCATAAAGCGTTTAACCACAAAGGGTAAAAATGTTTAAAGTGGCGTTTAACAAGGATTTAAAGACGCCACAGCTATAGCATAAAACTAAAATAGAAGTACATCGAAGCAGAAAATATACCTTAACAATCCAGTTTCCAGGAAACTGCAGCGGTGGAGATGACGATACGAGAGGCAGATCAACACAAGCTTGTTGTGAGAGTGGCAACTGACGCCTGATGTCAAATGAATAAAAAGATAAGCTCTTATCTATTATTTAAAACTTGCCATCAATCAGCACCGAGGTTGTGAACTCTGTTTGTGTGAACCAGTATGAGCAGAAGGATAGATTGTCTCATGAATAATAAAAGCTGGTTTCCAACTGGGAAATCTGCACCTTTTCAACCGAGGACGTCGGAGTGTATGTGAGGTTGATAATGAGATACATAAAGTAACGGGGATTAGAGTTGCATCTCTACCGTTGCATTATTCAGATAGAAGGTGAGTTGAGTGTACTTTAGTGAAAGCAGTTACAGTTCATTGACCTGAGCTTTGTTGAGCATATTTGAAATGATATAATACACAGGGGACGGGCAGATAAACCCCCTGAGGGGCCACACTGTATACTCTGACTGAGCCGTTACATCAAAGGACTGACAGCGAAGAAATTCCTGGAAGCAAACCAGCACCGACTGCAAGGAGTCAGGAATTATCACTTTGACAATTTCATTATCATTTCTTATACTATATTGTTTATTATCTCTGTGAAGTGGGAAAGTTGCTTCATGACCTGTTTTAACTTTGTCAAAAAAGTTCATAATATTTATTATTCTTATTTAATAATAAAGAGCTCCTAAAGGGACATGGAAGAAGGAACAAATAAAAATCTTGAGAAGTTTAAAAAGATCTTAAGAAGTTTAAAATGATCTTAGGAAGTTTTAAATGATTTTAAGAAGTTTAAAATGATCTTAAGAAATTTAAAATGATCTTAAGAAGTTTTTAAAGATCTTAAGAAGTTCAAAATGATTATAAGACGTTTAAAAAGATCTCTTAAGAAGTTCAAAAAGATTTTAAGAAGTTCATAAAGATCTTTAGAAGTTTAATAAGATTCTTAGAAGTTTAAAATGATCTTAAGAAGTTCAAAATGATCTTAAGAAGTTAACGAAGATTTTAAGAAGTTTATAAAGAGCTTACGAAATTTAAAATGATCTCAAGACGTTTTTAAAGATCTTAAGAAGTTGAAAATGATTATAAGAAGTTTAAAAAGATCTCTTACGAAGTAAAAAAAAGATTTTAATAAGTTCATAAAGATCTTTAGAAGCTTAATAAGATTCTTAGCAGTTTAAAATGATATTAAGAAGTTTACCAAGATTTTAAGAAGTTCAGAAAGATCTCAAGAAGTTTAAAATCATCTGAAGTAGTTTGTAATGATCTTAAGAAGTTTAAAATGATCTTAAGAAGTTTAAAAAGATTTTAAGAAGTTCTTTAAGATCTCAAGAAGTTTAAAATGGTCTTAAGAAGTTTAAAAAGACTTTAAGAAAGTTATAAAGATCTTAAGAAGTTTAAAACGATCTTAAGAAGTTTAAAGTGATCTAAAGACGTTTGTAAAGGTTTTAAGAAGTTTAAAATTATCTTAAGAATTTTAAAAAGATTATGATGATTAAAAAAAAACTGACCTTGACATTGTTTTGTGAAGCTTCATTAAACCATCACTAACAAACGCCACACATCAGTTGACATGTCCCTGTGTTTGTTAGCTCAGGCGTCTCTGAGCGGAGCAGAGGTAATTACACCTTACTGTCTCTCTACATCCATCCATCCAATAAATCACATCATCTAAATAGAAACAAATTGCCACTTCCCACTGTGAACACCGCGCTGCCTCAACAATTAAGTCGGCTGACAACAAGCCTGTAATAAACAGACTTGAAGATATCTTTCTGTAGATGTTCTACTGTTGAAACTACAAGATGGACGTTACAGACGAGCAGGTATATGGATGTTTTTAAGTGTCTTTTCGGACGAAGATGAAGACAACTGAGCTTCAGTGACTACATTGAAATGAACAAACATTTTGGCTATAACTCTTAAAACGAACAGATTACTCTGAAAATACTTCCAACCCATTGTTGACATAGGGGTGAGTACCAAAAAAAAACTATAGCTAGATAGATGGATACACTTTATAGGTACTTTGCGTATGTTTGCTCTGTGTGATCGCTCTTTTGGCTCACACATTGGTAATTGGTCATTTTAGTGATTGATTTTGTCATAGTGTTATTAGTCTGACCTTTATTATTTGGTTTGATTGTGAGCGTTTACCATTTTGTTGTGCAGATCAATGCTCAGACCGAGAGCCAGAGGGAGAGTGAACTAACATATGGGACCATCAAAGCGAGGACAGATCAACTGTACCACATAATTGGCTTGTTAAAGTTCATGCGCTTGTTTTATTGTACCAGGCAGTGGTTAAAAATACACAATGTCCAACCAAAAGTAGCGGTATTCTGTATACCATGACAACACAAGGGATACCACAAACACATTTGATTCCGGGCCTCCTGGTCACCTTGACCCTGAGATAACACAAGGATTTAAAAGGGGAAATCTTGTCGAAAACTCAAGGTAAGAGAATAATAGAAAGATGTATGTTGCCACCAGATTTCTTTATTAATCATTTAAGTTGTTTTCAGAAATGCCTATAAGTCTACCGTTGTTGCCTCTATTCTATTCTTATTTTAAATTGCCTTTCAAGATGACATGTCTGTTCTTGGTGTTGGATTTTATCAAATAAATTTCCCCCCAAAATGCGACTTATACTCCAGTGTGACTTATATATGTTTTTTCCTTCTTTATTATGCATTTTATGGCTGGAGCGACTTGTACTGCGAAGCGACTTATAGTTGATTCAAAAGTTGAGTCAGGATATGGCGAAAATGAAAAATGATAAGAATGCGTTTCCTCCTCACAGTGTCTACAGTTCGCCTACTGATAAAGTCTCTTGAGATATTCCGACCTCCTGCTGACACACTTGATTAATGTTCAAGATTCCTCTTTATTTTCATGCATTTGATCAATTTCTCAAACCGTTCTTTATTGCTTAAAAGCTGCATGTAGCTGTGAGTTGAATACATCACAAAACAAATTATGCTCCGTAATGAAACTCAATATAAATTACTCAACCAGAGACTTTCTAGCGTAAGCCTTTTTTTTCCTACGTCGGGAAAAGGTTTGCGGGGGATATTAGCATGTCGAGTGGAGGATGTCTGATGAAAACAAATTAAGATATTAAAACATAATCGCTACCATATCCGCCGCTGTAAGCATGATCTGTATTTTCTACACAAACATATCAATAAAGACAAACAATAATTCCACCACAATGTGGTAATAAAAGGCAAATTGTATTCAGGTAATTTAGAAGGCAAGTATAGAAAGATTGATATCAGTAATTTAACTGGTGTTATTGCGATAAGGGTCAGGAGGTGAACGAATCAGCATAATTGCTACAGTACAGGAATTGAATAGAAGCAAAGATGGAAAGTGTCGTGTCGGCTGTAGACTCTTTAGCAAAGTAGGTATTTTGGCTCTTTGTTCACTTTTCTTTATCTGATTTCCCCGAGGAGTTCAGCTGAGCTTGTAAGATGTCGACTTAAATTACATTACAGGCGAGTACCTGCGTCACCTTACTGCCGTCTTCACCACTGTGAGATAAGAGGCAAAAGTGATAAGATGATGTTTGACTCGGTTAAACTTCCGTTTAAGGTCAATACATATTGACGGGACCTCATTTTAGTCATAGTATGGTCACACTCGTAGAGTCTTGCTCCAAGGGTACCCCTCGATCCTACGCCTGACAATCACACTTTTGAGAAAAAGATTATTTCTTAAAAACCCAGGCCACGGTGGAGATTTCAGGAAAAACGGTTTATATGTTATCATGTAAAACAGGGTCTTAGGTTTCCATCTTAACATTGTAAGCGGTTTCCCACGAAAGACCTTTGGGGCAAGGAGGGCGTGGGTGGTGTTGGTCCCAAGCTTCAAACAAGTGTTTCCACTATTCTTGAAATGTGACACCAATAGACGCAAGCATACGGTTGGGTATCAGGGCAAGTTTTCTAAATCGATTCGATCTTAATTGTTAAGGTTCTTAATTGATTCATTTTTTTTTTTCTTAAAAAAAAAAATTCTACTTCATGCATGCTCTGTCCTCTACAGGCAATCAACAGCCTGCAGAGCATTTGAAGAACCAAGGTTACAAGGTTAACGCCTGGGGTTTTTTGTCTGCAAACAAAGAGAAAAATAAAAATCATAAATTCTTAACCTGAGTGTTCTCCGGGATACACAAGGGATACAACAAACACATTTGTTTAAAAGGTCAAGTCTCAAAGTTTACTTGAAGTGAAACAACCATATATTTTTGTAATAATACCGTAAATTCCGGACTACAGAGCGCACCCGATTAAAAGCCGCATGCTCAAATTTTAGAAAGAAAATCAATTTTGTAATTATACAAGCCGCACCGGATTTTAAGCCGCAGGTTTAAACAGCCAAAAAAATGAACTACCGGTAATTCACATCCATTTCTTACACTTAAATAAATAAAGCACTTTGTTATTCTTCTTAAGCATTGTTCAGATATTTACAGTCCGAGGAACCAGCGACAAAAGCATGAGTTCTTCATCACGCCGGCAACACGGATGAGTAGTTTGCTTTTTTCCACCTGATCGTAACGCAGTGATTGCGCGGATAAACGCGACTTCACGGCCGTCCTGCGTCTCTGCGCCTCACCTAGGATTCACTAAACGCAGCCTTTTTTCTGGACAATAATGGACTTGAACATTGGACACTGATCGCGGGGATTTGACTGTGGGGTGTCGTGGGTGTTCGTTGTTTTGTTCATGTTTGATTGATCCTCCTTTAAGGATTGATCCTCCTTTTGGTCTACTGTTGCTGAGCAAAATGTTTTTCCCGCCACGAAAAAAAATGAATAAGCCGCACCGTAGTATAAACCGCAGTGTTTAAAGTGTAGGAAAAAAGTAGCGGCTTGTAGTCCGGAATTTACGGTACTACCTTTTTATAAAGCCTTACTCAAGTCATGTGACTTTGTTCTCACTCTGTGACGGTGAGATCTTTGTCTAGAAAAAGTGAAAGTGTTTAATGTTTCACTGCAAGTTATACCGATTCTCTACTAAATGTATTTTTATTAAAATGTCTTGTTTTAGGCATTCATACAGATTCCATTAGATTGATTGAGCAGTTTGAAGCGTCCGAATACGGGCGTACATTATAATCTTGTTCGTTTTCCTTATACTTTTCGGGAAATCATCTCTTAATGTCAGTGATTTCCACAGTTTAATCATTTTGAAACAGAGGGCTTGTTGACGGAGGCTATTGGAGGCAAACAATTTCATCAATAAAGTTTTACCTTACCTTACCTTACCTTATTGTGTGATTCCTTGTCAAGTGGGTCCTAACCACGTTGCCATGGTTAAAGTATGTCGACTCGTAGGCAATAACGTGACCTGAACACGCCTCTGCGCAAAAGAACATATGCTTTAAGCTTTAAATATGTTAATTTAATTCATTTTCATTGAGTAAACTATATTTTCCTGTCCTGTGCTACTAAATGTGGCATTTTTATCAAGCTAAACTCGTCCTGTGTCAATCTGATACAGGAAAAAATACTTTTTGTAAGGTCTTTAACAAAATGTAATCATATCCTGTCTAGTTTAACATGATTGATTTATGTATAGATTTAACCACATTTAGTCTGATTTTGATCCTCCAGCACACTCTTCTTCATTTCATCTTCTATCATTTTGTTCAGATGATGGAGGCTCACGGACGCCCCGGGGTTAGGGGGAGACTATAGCTGGTAAAATTAGACTATAATGGGCCCCCATGGTATCTTCAATGTATGAGAAATCCTGCAGTGTGAGGAGAGGATCAGTGCAGAGAGAGTCTAACGTCTATTGGGGTTTCACACCAAGTGAATTTTGAAGCCTCTCCGCGGCATAACCCTATCCGCTTGGGGGTCAGCGGCAAGTCTTCTCTTCTCCTAAAAGGAAAGTCTCTGAGAGTATATTTTAATTTAATTTGAGAAACATTTCGATTCCCCACAGTAACTACATACCAGACGTTTTAGCATTAAGCTAATCGGGTTAATATATTCTTAATACCCTAAAAAGGAGTGAGGTTGTCGGAAAATGTTGTTTTTTTGGGGTCGGTTGTCTTTTTACGCACATGTTTCAAATGTTAAAGTTTTCCTCTTCAAGATGCAGGAAGTCCCTCAGCGTGACCATGTTTTGAACTTATTACTATATAAAGTTCTCCCCAGTCTGAAAACTGGGCGAACGAGAGGTTACGAGAGCGGATTCCATTACGACGTAATAATAGTTTCAATCCTTCAGAACTTCTTCTTTCTTCAGACACGTCTCTTGGAGGTGGAGACTTCCCTACACCACAGTATTCGCCCTACAGGAGATTAGTGAGAACATGGTTGGCTTAACAACAAATATATAATATATTATATAATCATTCATTTTAATCACTAAGCATTTTTCTCAGGCTTGATATTCCCGTGAAGCATCTCCGAGGAGAGATGAGGACGCTGGATCATAACAGATGTGAATTGTAATAACGGTCCTGTTCCCAGGGTGGAACTGACGAACGACTTTACATGTCTGGAAGCTCCGTTGTTGTCTCAGAGACTACATGCTAGCTCATTAAAGACAAATCTGGCATTAATTCCTTTTCTACGGGAGCGGAACTCCTCGCGAGTGCATTGTGCTGTCGTAACTCCTGATGCACAATGTGGAAAAAGTGTACTTCAGGGTGTGGCGTTGTAACTTCAGGGCAACAAAACACGAATATCACATTATTGAGGCAAGAAACCGAGGCAGCAGCCTTGTTGCAAGTCCTCAAGCGGGAAGTCAGAGGGAAGAAAAAGAGTAAAAAACAAGAGATAATGGCCCGAGAAAAAGTCCAGGTCTTACACACAAGAATGTGTTTTCAGGCGGCAGATCCTCAGAGGAAAGAGGAATATCTCAGGGAATACGAGAGAGAAGTAACAATTGACAAGTAAGTGTTCCTTGTAGGTTGTTTGAGGGGAAATGATCTGGAGCAATAAACAAAGCATGATGGGTAATGGAAATTGTGTGTCCAGTGGAGACGTTTTTTTCAAGGGAATACAAAACTCTGCTTTCCCTTTTTTTCTTTTTTTTTCCATGCCCATCCTTATCTTCATGTACAAATGTACTCCATCCCAACCTTTTAGTTATTGATTTTGAGGGGGTGGGGTGAGAGGAATTAAGATTTTAAAGCTTGTTTTGTCAGTCAAGTAAATCTGATTTTCAGAAAAAAAAAAAAAAGACGAGCCTTCTTAATTGTATAGTAAGTGTTTCCACATGGATTTGAATTATATTGTACACGTATTGTGTTTTTTAACGTATATTTTTTTGCCTAGATCATGGCCAGGGGACTACAGATGAAAACTGGCTAACTTTTTTGCGGGAAATCACGTGTTTTATGAAATTGCACTGTCTCCTTTGAAATAAATACATTGTAATTTGTCCTCTAAACCACATGACACTGCTTCATGAAGCTTCAACAGCACTTGACTACTCTAAACCATTGTATGGATTCTGTCCGCTACGACTCTTGCGACTATCTCTGTTCAGAACTAGTTGAAACTGAAAAGCTTTAATGAATAGTGATACTATTAATAGTGATTTATTGTTTTTGCTGTACTTGATTCACCTCGGTAAAATCATTCAGAGATTTCCAGATGTTTCTTATCACATTTTTGCTGATGACATCCAGCTCTACTGCTCTTTTGATCCAACTGAGCCCCAAAGGCTGAACAGCTTAGTCAATTGTTTGCTAGAAATCAAACAATGGCTGAGTGAAAACACTCAGGGTTGAGTCAGTACTTGGGTGACTTAGGTCAGTCTGTCAAACTGAGCCTGAGAAACCTGGGTGTTGTATTTGATAAAGACATGTCTCTTGTTCGACACTGCAGAAAACTGACCAGAAACTGTTTCCTTCAACTGAGAAAAATCTCTAAACTTAGGAAAATGTTGTCGGAACATGATCTGGAGCTTGTAATCCATTCGTTTGTTTCTTCTCGTCTGGACTATTGTAACAGTTTGTTTTCATGTCTTAACAAGAAGGATGTGTCTCGTCTGCAGTTGATTCAGAACTCTGCAGCGAGAATTCTGACCCGCTCTAGTAGAAGAACTCACATTTCTCCGATCCTTAAAACTCTTCACTGGCTTCCAGTTTCTTTCAGGATCAACTTTAAAATTCTGGTTCTTACTTTCAGATCTATTCATGGTCAGGCTCCTCCTTACATCACTGATATGATCCAGCCTTACACCCCAGCTCGGGCTCTGAGGTCTGTGGATCAGAATCTACTTATGGTTCCACGCACACGGCTCAGGACCAGAGGAGAGAAATCTTTTCAGGCTGTTGCTCCTAAGCTTTGGAACAATCTTCCTCTCTCTTTGCGCTTGATGGATCTACTGACTCCTTTAAGAAACATCTTAAGACGTTTCTATTTGTTCAGGCTTTTAACCTTTATTTAGGAATAAACCAGACCTTTACTTTAATGATCAGTTTTTAAACTCTTGCGTAAGGAGCTCCTTGCCAGAGTTATACGCTGTAGTAGTGCTCAGTTTTTTTGTTCCTGTTTATTTCATTTGAGTTTCATTCATCAAGTTAAAAATATATACTGGATTTAGTTGAAGATACATGCATTTGAATTTAACTTTATTAGTAACTGCAAGCATATATTTTTTAAATGACTTCACAAGACACTTTATAATAATAAAACGCTTTGTCTTGTCTTTTTTTTTTTTTTTTAATTATCTGTTCGAGGACAGCTGTGACTTGGCGTTCCACCGCTGACCCGGAATCGGAGACACCACAAAGCAAGGCCAGAGGACTTGGAAGAAGTACGAGTAATGAGGGGAGCAAAATAAAAGAGGCGAAGACGGCGACGGGGGAAGAAGCTGAGAGGGAAAAACAATGTGTTAGTTAAATGTTAATTAACCAAAGACAAAGAAAGCGGCACACAGGGCAGCGTCGTATGAAAGCCAGGATGAAAGAATTAGGCAGCGTTGCGGGGATAAATGAGGGAGTGCGTTCAAAGACACACGTGAAGGTGTAGAGACGGGGAAGGTGGCGAGGAGGATTATGGATCAACCTATTAACACGGAGGGTTTGTCAGGCTGTAAGCCTCTTAGAAAGACCTTTCCCTGCAAAGAGGCGGTAAGAATGTCAATTTGGGCACTTTCTCTGCTGGTAATTATAGTTTATCTCAGGGCTAACAGCTTATTTGCATTTGGACAGGAAGGGAAATTGTGGCAGGAGGACCGAGTGTGAAACATTTATTGAATATATGTGGAAGACACGCTAAGTTGAGTATATTGATTTTTTTTTGTATTCAGCACCTGCAATTATGAACAAAAGATCCATGAACAAATTGTATATCTTCAAATATAAGGAGAAAATCTTGAATGAGGAAATGTATGTAAAAGTTAAATATCATGGATAGAATTCACCCAAGAACTTTAAAGGGATAGTTCACCCATAGTTCACTCATTTTCTACTCACGCTCATGTCGACCAATGGTTAAGATTTTTTAAGAGTAATCTGTTCTTTTTTAGAGTTATAGGCAAAAGTGTGTGTGTCATTTTAATGTAGCGACTGGCGTCTGTAACCTCCATCTTGTATTGAAGCCTCGAGAAGAAGAATTGTTCAGGAAAAAAAGAAACAAGTTTAAAGTATAGCAAGTGAGATGAACATGAGGTACTCTGGGTAAATATTGCGATTGCTTCCAGAGTAGACAGTAGACTTTATGCGCTCTGGAAAAACTCATTATATTTACCCAGAGTTAGGAGTATTTCTGGTTTAGATCGCTCATTATTCTTCACGTATGTCTTTTTGGAGGAAGATGAATCTGATCTCCAGTCGCTACATTAAAATGTACAAAGTCTAAAAAAGAACAGATTACTGTGAAAATAATTCCAACCCTTAGTCGACATGAGGGTGAGTAGAAAATAAGTGAAGATTGAATTTCGGTTGAACTTTAATTCACTTTAATGTCTTTTCTTAAATTGTACATTTAAAAATGTGAGTTAACAAAAATTAACAAGGTCAAAATTCAGAATCAGAAACTTCTGTTGCCAGTGGTGTAAACATTATTTTCTGTTGGCTGATACCAAAAAACAACAATAGGAAAACAGAACCAACACCAAGGCCGACATTGACTTTAAATGGTTAGTTGGTCTGAAAAAAAAGTCAGAAAAGATTTGTTTCATTCTTTTTCCAGAACAATTACTCATGTTCAGACTTCAATCCAAGAGGGACCTTCTCGCCTATAACTCACAGTTATATAACAGTTTACTTTTACTTACTGAGAATAATCCCAAGCCTTAGTTGACGTAAGGGTGAGTCGAAAATGAGTGAAGTTTGAATTTTAAATCACTTATAGTCTGTTTATGGTTTCCATCTTTTTCAGACACAGTTGTCAAGTTTTTTTTTCTTTTTTTTTAATCTGTCAATTTTAATCAATTCCTTTTCAGCAGATCAAGTTTACCAAATCAATGTTGGGTTTCTCTTTTTCAGAAAAAACGAATTTAGCAAAACTTTCTTTCAATCTAAAATGCAAAGCAAAAGAAAAATTCATACAGATTAATTTTCTCAGAATTTTGTAAAATAAATCCTTCTCTAAGAAACCGGGGCGAGAGCATGAATGAATTCACTCCGGCTCTGCCTTCACAGTCCAAGTGTGTGCGTATAAATGTGTTTTTGTAATCCATCATTGTCTTCTCCGTCAACACTGTGACGTTTACCTGTAGGCACTCACCTCCTCTCATTTGCATTTTGTTTCCTTTTCACAACATCTTCAATCCTTTTCTGCCTCATTCAGATCCGACAGCTAGCGTCAGTGATTACAAGTCCTGCCACAATAGTAACTCGCTGCCAACAAAACATGATGCAACTGAGCCTTTATCGATTACATGACTGTGGCGATTATAACCTTTTTAAAAAGGTTTACTTTTAGAACATCTAAGTTCTGGTCGGTTTAACTTTAAATTTGCCCCATAGGTAAGAATACCTTGAAGTTGGAGCACCATCTTTGAGTCTTAGTCCAAAGGAGACTATTACATTTCTGTGGATAATAATTAATGAATTGGCCTTATTAATTAATTATGAAACAATAGTTTGAATAAATCTCATTAAATTGTTGTCGTGATTAATGTTCTTTACTGAAAAAGTGGTTCTTACTTTCAGATCTATTCATGGTCAGGCTCCTCCTTACATCACTGATCTGATCCAGCCTTACACCCCAGCTCGGTCTCTGAGGTCTGTGGATCAGAATCTACTTATGGTTCCACGCACACGACTCAGGACCAGAGGAGAGAAATCTTTTCAGGCTGTTGCGCCTAAGCTTTGGAACGATCTTCTCTCTCTTTGCGCTTGATGGATCTACTGACTCCTTTAAGAAACATCTTAAGACGTTTCTATTTGTTCAGGCTTTTCCTTGAATTTCTCGAACTCCTGTGTTGTTCTCAGTATTATCTTGATCTTTAAAGTATGTACTTTTTTGAGTATTGTTTTGATTGTTTAAGCGCTTTGTGACCCTGGTCTCGAAAAGCGCTATATAAATAAATATTACTTACTTACTTACTTACTTACTTAAATTGATAAGACAAAAATCTGAAAAATTGTAAAGGCAACTGACGTTCTTTTTATAGGATTTATTGAAAGAAACAAAGAGAAAAGGGAGAAAATGTAATGTAACGATGATGCTTGCTTTGATATCATGGAAGGAACAATATTAATTAATCAGGAAGTACACGGTGCTACAGAGAAAGCCTGGAGCAGCAGCTGAAGTGGAGGTGAGGCTCAATACTCCTGGATTGTCTGGCTGTGTTAGAATAAGCGGAGGCTGCAGCCTGACAGAGATCAGACCAGCTGCCCTTCCCTCCGGTCTCAGAGTCTGTTGGAATTATGTTGAAGTGTGAGCTCGTGCACACTGGATTTGTTTTTTTTTCATAGTTCACGTGTATTTGCATCGCAGCTTAAGAATTATAAGTGTATATGTGTCTGTCTTTAAATGTTTTTCTTAAGAGTAGCATCTTGCCTTCCTAGTGCCTTAGTATTGTATTTGTTGTTTTATTTCTACTTCTTTCTTTCCTGTTTAATCACCCAGTTCAGTAGATGTTTAGACTTTTTGCGGTTGGACATTTTTAGAGATATTGGACTTGTTCTTTATTGTTTATAATTTATTGGATAGTAGACTTTGATTAGATATATATATATATATACACACATCTATGTAAGCTTTGCTCTGCTGATATTCTACCTCAGTCTAATCTACAGTTACAGCAGTACACCAGATGGTGATTGTACATTTAAAAAAAACAAAATCACATCCAGAGGTAAAACTATAATAGATGATTAAGGTCACAGGTTTTACTCCAAAATCTGTCTGGACTCTCATCCGGGAGAGACTTGCAGTTGAACCCGTTGTTCCTTTGTGTCGAGAGGTTTCAGTTGTGGTGAACATCTGATCAGGACGTCTCCCTGGTGAGGTGTTCAGGGCCTGTCCCACCGATAGGAGACCACGAGCTAGACCTAGGACGCGCTTGTCTGGGAATGCCTCGGGGGGGGACCTGGAAGAGCAGGACGATGTAGCTGGTCTGAATCAGCTGCCCCTGCGACCCAAATTTTCAGGGTTCTCAACCCTCCTCCTTTTTCAAGACTAAAGTCTTTCAATTTTTCCCATCTTCATCACCATCCTCTTAATGTCCCATTAATCTACATCCCTGAATATCTTCAGTTGTCACCAGCTACATCTATTTCTGACATTCTTCATCCAACTTTCTCTCGACCATATGCATAAAACTAACTTTTTTCTCCAGACTTATCCACACAAGCCTCTGATTGAATCAGTTTTGTCCTTTAGAAGTCAATCTCAACCAAGTTTAACGCTTCAAACTCTCTTGTCAAAAGCTACCATCTCTCAACAAATCTCAAGTCTTACTTATGACCTATAAGGAACCGGTCCATGCAGAACTTATTACTACAATAGAAAATATATTTACATATTAAACATGTTCATGCAATTCTATTGTGTTCCCGCCTAAAAGGCGTTTTATCAAAGTCTGTAAACTTGAAGTAAAACTCTGTAAGGGAACACTCTGTTGCCTAGAAACCAGCCCCGGGCTCCCGTTGATTCAGTATTAGGCAGAGAACATTAACATTGAATTTAATTTACACCTTGTTTTTTTTAGTCTCATTTTATTTTTGACCTTTTTTTATATGAAGGTACACGGCTGGAGTTTTCACTTCATTCACTCCCACCATCGTGTCCCTTCCCTCTGCCTTTCTATCTCACCTAATTATTTCACAAGGTTGGAATTTATGTATGAAAAGAAAATGCCTTAAAATGAAAGTTAATCAAAATTAAGTATGATTATCTTTATTTTAAGTTAGTACAATGGCAGTAGCTCCATATTGGTGACAGTCATTAAATGTCTCCCTGATATCTGAATTAAAACCATAGACTTAATTTAGATGAGATTAGATCTGACACCAGTTGTCAAGCATCATTTGTCTCCGTTTCAACCTTATGCCATGAGTTAATCACTTCCAACCGTCCCTGTTTGTCAGGTGGGAAAACACACACATCAGTGCAGATGCTCAGCTGTGACGGATAAACACGAAAGGCTTTGGTTACCTGGAGAAATTAAATCCTATATATCAACAGGTAGACAATATATCAAATATGTGTACTATAGGAAAGCCTAGAGTATATTCGACTTTGTACAAGAGCCTTATTAAAATGGTTAAAATGTTTGTACGCATGACAGGGCTCCATAGGCACAGATTTTTTATTTATTTAAGATCTTCCTTAAGAAGTAGAATTACTTCCACCTCTACTCTGAACATTAAGATGTTGTTGGAAATAGAAATGGTCTGATGAAGCTTCATGAAGCATTGTCATGATGTTCAAAGGTCAGTAGGTGGCGCCATCAGTTTGAAAAATGATGTTTCATTAGAACAGTTGTTCAAAACACAGGAAAATAGTGCAGGGACCGCCATCTAGTGGACTATGAAAATAATTCATGAAGCTTCATCACTAGCTGGAAAGATTCCTGAGAAGTAATAACATCTTAATGTAATATCATGGGTGTGAAACCAGCAGTCGACGTAAGCCGAACAAAAAGTACTTTATTTTCCGGACTTTAAGTCGCAGTTTTTTTCATGGTTTGGCCACGACTTCCGTGTGAAATTATTAACACATTATTACTGTACTGAATTAGCGGAGTTGTTTAAAAGTGACACCGATGATGAAGATTTCATTGGATTTGAGTTATTTGGAGTTACACGGATGGTTTGGTAAACTTCTTAGTTATTTATGCTATAGTTCTCTGAATAACTCTTAATATGTTATGTCAACATACCAGGTTCTCAGTTCATGTAACGTAAGGTACAATTATTCAGCCTGTTGTTGCCTCTATTCTATTTTTATTTTAAATTGCCTTTCAAGATGACATGTCTGTTCTTGGTGTTGGATTTTATCAAATAAATTTCCCCCAAAAATGCGACTTATACTCCAGTGCGACTTATATATGTTTTTTCCTTCTTTATCATGCATTTTATGGCTGGAGCGACTTGTTCTCCGGAGCGACTTATAGTCCGGGAAATTCGGTACCGTCTTAAACAGGAAGTATTTTAATTGTAATAGTTTTTTAATATCTTGAAGACTACATTTATCGTGACCATCTTATGAAAACTCTTATGGGAAGTTGACATCTATGTTCCTTATATTATCTTAAACTTCATTGCTTTCATTAATAAGGTCACCTATAATCTACTCACTATTAAAGTACACTTGACGTAACTCTGACCATTGTTCAGTTGAATCTAGTGATTTCTTTCACTCCTCAGATTTCAACACAGTATTGACAAACTGACAATGGTTGTTGTGATGTTTTGTTTTCACTGTGTTGTTGTTGGTGTGTGTGTGTGTGTGTGTGTGTGTGTGTGTGTGTGTGTGGAGTCTCGTTAGATCAACAATAATGTGTTTAATTATAATTGACGCGATACTAACTAAACCAACATTCGAATCACTACAAACAAAGCAATCACCTTCATATTATGACGTGCGTGAGGTTGAGATCGTTTTGACACGACAGGTTCTTTCTAACGATCTACAATTATCTCCTTTTTCCCCTAATAAGTTTGATAGAAAATCTTGATTGAAATTATTTATATCACTAGGATTTAAAGTTAAAAAAATAACGTTTTATAAGTTTTTACTGAAGGTTTGAATAAATGTGTGAAGATAACATCGTTATCATTTAATTCATTTACAGTAAAAATAATATACAAGAAGAATATATATTCATTTATATGAATTAAACGTTGTTTGTTGAACAAGTGTGTTCCTGTGTGTGTGTGTTTGTTTAATTGTCATTATAAGAGGAATGATGATGGTTTGATATTAAGCCTCACGAGTCGCATGTTGTTGGATGATTAAACATAATGCTATTTACCTCTTCTTATAATTGACGTCATTCCTCACTGCACGTCATTAAATACTTAAATGTTATTATCAAGATATCGGTTCAGTAGTTTGTCATATCTAGAGTTGTGTTTTTGTAAATGAATAAACATGCACAAAACGATCGTTGATCACTTTAAAAATAACCTTTACGTACATTTTTTAGTTTTTTTAATAAAGTTATATTACTGACCGCGATGTTATGGGCATTAAATAAAGTAGTTGTTCATTATATTCTTTGTCAGAAGCCAGCTTGAGTTTCATCCCCTAATTAAAAAGATCTTTCATTGAGGTTTAGCACGTGGTTAACATTTTTTTCTTCATCCCTCTTATTCTGGCATAGAACGGCAACAAATCGACAGTGGAGCGACAGCAAGGTCGATGGTTTATGAGCCGATAACAAGAAAAATTAAAGTGAATGATTGGAATCCATGATGACATTAATGGCGGCAAAAGAATGATTTGTTGATTAATAAATATAAATAAATCTGCAGGCAGCTCCTCCGACAACGTTGAAGACTATTTATTAGAAAAGTTTCAGCTGACTCGACAAGTCAAAGTTATACCATAATTAATATTCTATTTCGTCTGCCTTCTTCCGGTCTCCTCTGACCTGATTGTGAGAATATTCTAGTCGTTTTCCCTTCCACTTATCTCGTCTTGTCGTGAAAAGGAAGTCGACCGTTTACACAGCCACTGTTAAAACACTCATTTAGTAGAATAGACATGTAATCTTTTGGTGATGTAGTTTGCAGGTGTACACAAGACAGAAGTTACTGCAACTTAAACTGATCCAAAAATACCCAGAATTTTTTTTTCCCTCTAAGCTTTTTTCTCCCCAACAAGAAAGTCATAATCAGTTACACGACCGGAATCTATTAAAACAGTTAAGTGAGCTTTATTAATTTAACATTTCGCAACCTCGTGTACTAAGAGGTAGTACGCACAAAAAACGTGTGGACATACTTTTCCACGTCAAAATCCATATGGATCAGTAAGGGAAAGAGTGTTCAAAAGTTCGGACTTCCCGACACACACACACACACACACCCCCACACACACACACACACACACACACACACACACACACACACACACACACACACATACACACACACACACACACACACACACACACACACACATACACACACACACACTTTACTTTAATTATTTTATTTTATAAATGTAATAAGAATTTTCACATGTGTTATGAAGCTCAGACCATCTTAACATCCTCATCAATACTCTGTGCTTTTCTTGTTAAACTCCATGTTAAGATGTTTTAAATAAGCCTCTGATCTTCTCTGTTAATAAAGTATTTGAGTTAATAACCCTGTATGTAAACTATAAACATTTACAGCGGAGCTCGTCTGCACTCATTTAAATTTAAGTATGTGATTCATGTCAGAAAGGTTTAAATGAACAAATATAAACTGTTAATCCAGTTTAAATTCATGTTTTCATTTGTTTTTTTCTTATCAGGAGAGGAAAATCAAGGACTCTTGTTAATTTAAATATGATTTAAATATGTAAATGAGGGCGTGGAAAGGGACGAACCAGTCTGCAATTAATATCAAGTTGTTTGGGATGAACAAGGGAAAAGTGCATGTATATGTGTGGACCTGCAGATTCATACATCTGAATATTTGTGGCATCATTTTCTGGATTCGAGTGTACGACCATATTTAGTAGATGATCCACGAACCTCTTTGTACATGAGGGACCTGGTGTTTCAATATTGGGAACATTTGTGATCTTTCCAAAAACATATTACACAATATTTTAAAAATATGACAACTAGGTTCAACTCGTCCGTCAATCTTTGTAAAGTTTTTATTTTTCTCGGACCAATCCTGGGTTGTCACTAGACGTCCTCTGTGGCGTGGTTGAGCGATTTGACGACGTCAACGTTGCAGAACCAGTGGCACAGTTTTAGGGGTTTTGTGTTTCGGAAGGGGCAGGAGTATGTCATGGACAGAACTTCCCGGGAATTCCCCCCTAATGAAAACAGTTGTTGCATATATATTTAATTATTTTATTGGTTATCAGCCTTTTTTTAATATATATATATGTTGCATTTTGTTCACTGAACTAACTTCACAGACCAACAACCATTAACACACAGTGTAATTGCTTCAAGAAACATAAAAGTGGACGCTCACGATGTTCCCAGACTAAACACTGAATCATTGATTCCTTAAGCAAATGTGCGAAGACAAACACGGCGGCACTAATTGCCCTCAAGTTTTACAAATCTCCCCGAGAGCAGGTGCTACATGTTTAAAGAGGCACCTTGCGTTATCATCAGGCTCTTTGTGCAACCAAGAGAGGGACAACATGCGTATGAAAGCCGTCAAGCATACATGACGTGCACACTTCATTAGCCCCACACAAGTGTGCAATTTTCACAGAGGTGATCGAATATAAATGTTCTAATCAGCCTCCATTTTTGGTGCATATTTGGAGCTGGAGTAGCTAATTGTTGCAGCATGCGAGTCCATGATTGGCAGCATGAAACGTGACTCATTTGTTAATGAATCCCTTGTGAATGAAAGCAGGTGCAGCAGAGAACTTGAATTTTAAGGCGCTGCTCTTCATGATCACAGAATAAATGAAGGGAATCTAAGAGGACGGATCGACACGGAAGGACAATCATCCCCGTAACAAATATACAGGCACATATTATTGGAGTAAAGTAATGGTTGTATCCTGGAAACTCTTACCAGAGACATCCTGGTCTGCATTTAGGTCGTCCGGTTTCATCCTTCGTTTCTCTTGCTCCATTCGTCACATTCTCATAAGGTAAGGTAAGGTAGAACTTTACTGATCCCTCAGGAGGTCTCCTTCGGGGAAATTGTTTTTTTCCAATAGCCAATACATACAGCATTTTTTTTTATAAAAAATAAAAAATAAATCAAAATAAAATATGAACAAGAGAATTAAAGAGAAAGAACACGATTACACAATCTAAGTCTAAAGATAAATAACATAGATCAAAGAAAAATAACAAAGACAAAGGATACAAAGACTAACATAGAACAGAACATCCAGATACTTCACTCCACTCCTGCCCCCGAACTCAGAATTGTACAATTTAATAGCCCGAGGAATGAATGAGTCATATTCATACACAATACTTTTATTTCTTTCCTGTTTACTCAGTGGACGCTTTGGTTTTTTGACATTTGGACACATTTGGTCTTTATTAAATTGTTAAAGTTACATCTGTATCATTTGTCTACTGGTTATTCTCGCCTGCACTTTACTTTCCACTAAGATAGAGAGTGTCAATATGAAGATTTGAAGAAGACTTGATCATCTTTCTTTATCAAATTAGGCACTAGGATGCCTTAACTACGCCGGCTACATAGTATAGTATATTTTTTGCAAGAAATGTGTTTCCTTCGATATCTGTTGTACTATCTTATCCTAAATATTGGGACATTTACTTTATAAGTAAGTAAGTAAGTAATATTTATTTATATAGTGCTTTTCGAGACCAGGGTCACAAAGCGCTTAAACAATCAAAACAATACTCAAAAAAGTATATACTTTAAAGGTCAAGATAATACTGAGAACAACACAGGAGTTCGAGAAATTCAAGGAAAAGCCTGAACAAATAGAAACGTCTTAAGATGTTTCTTAAAGGAGTCAGTAGATCCATCAAGAGCAAAGAGAGAGAAGATCGTTCCAAAGCTTAGGAGCAACAGCCTGAAAAGATTTCTCTCCTCTGGTCCTGAGCCGTGTGCGTGGAACCATAAGTAGATTCTGATCCACAGACCTCAGAGCCCGAGCTGGGGTGTAAGGCTGGATCAGATCAGTGATGTAAGGAGGAGCCTGACCATGAATAGATCTGAAAGTAAGAACCAGAATTGTAAAGTTGATCCTGAAAGAAACTGGAAGCCAGTGAAGAGTTTTAAGTCTTTGCGTCACGTAAAAATGTCTTGGATGTGAGTTTGAAAAACATGCTGTGTAAGGTGTGGATGTAGCATGATCTGGTCTGGAACCACCATCAACTTGTAGTTGCCGCCATCTTTGGGATGCATTCTTCCCGTTAATCAAGACATGGGTCAAAGGGCAGAGTTCAACCAGGCGGAAATGGGATGAAACCTCCCATTTATTCAAGGTGACGTTGGCTAATACACCTTTTTTTGTCAACGGATTTTATTGATAATTCAACAGTTTGATTATAACACAGTCATATCAATTGTCGATATTTTTCTTTTTCCTTTGAATAAAAACTAAAATTCCCTCCCTTAACCATTTCGTCTCATCATTTTCTACACAAATAAACACTTAATGTTGAAACACTTCTGTCAGTGTGAGTAAACAAACATCAATTAGTTACACATCTTTCAAGGATAACTTTTCAAGAACCAGTCATGATTGAAAATCAAGAGTTATTATGACGAGAACTAGCATCTTCTGTTCCCAACCAAAATCTTGACTTTTGAAAAGTTTAATAAATGACTTCCAGTCCACATAAAATTGATCCCCTAAAAGCAAATTTGATCTTTTCAAGTTTAAGTACTACTACTATTGATGATTTCCACATCAATAATATCCTCCTCCTGGCAATTAAAGATGCGAAAGCGACAACATTTCTGTGTACTTCAGTCAAACCAGGAAAACCTGATGGTGTTCCGAATATACAGTAGCTGTGTGTGGTGATGGTTGAATCTTTGCAACAATTACTTTGAAAAGGCTTTAAAAAAACATTTGCCAATAGGTATTTAATTTGGAACATGACCAGAACATGTGTGTTAGTTTAGACAGAGTTAAAGAGCACCTGTCAAAATGTTCACTAACACTGTTAGGATATAGTGTTAACTTTTGCTTACTATGGTGAAGCCTGTGTAGTGCTTTAAATTGAATCACACTTGGACCAGAATGTACCATTCTGACGGCTTTATCCCAGAATGCATCAGATAAACTAATTTGAAGTTCACCCTCCCACTTCAACTTCACTCGGGATAAAAGAGATTCATTAGGAGGAGACAAGATTATAGAAAAATGAGATGTGGCCCTTTATGAGGGATGGAGCGCTGAGTGTTAGTTGGAGCTGGGATTCGAGGAAATGAGCTGGTATGTGATCGAACATAGTAGTGAAAAATATCTGAAGAAGTCTGTGTTATTAAGTAAGTAAGTAAGTAAGTAATATTTATTTATATAGCGCTTTTCGAGACCAGGGTCACAAAGCGCTTAGACAATCAAAACAATACTCAAGGTTGTGTGATTCCTGGAGTTCTTCGAAACAAGCACATGTGTTGTTTGTGTACAGGTTCTTCAGGCGACCCAGACCTCTTGTTTTTAGCGTGAAGTGAATCGTGGATCAGTATATGCCGGTTTAAAGTGGTGATTTCCACAAAGAGGTGTTTTTTGGGGGACAGTGAGCCAACCAAAATGTTTCCTTATTTGTGTCCATATTTTTAATGTGTGGTTTACAACAGGATTGTGTGTATAAGAAGATCTTTTTAATGGTAGTGGACTGCATGCCAGAACTTTAAGTGAAGCCATTATTACGTCATAATGGACTCTCGTAACCTCTTGTTCACCCAGATTTCAGACGTGGGAGAACTTTATAAAGTAATACGTTCAAACTTTGTTGTTACTTCTTGGAGAGGATGACTTCAACATTTGAAACATGTGAGTGAGTCAGGAGGGTTTTTACATTAGTTGCCCTGGTCAGGAAAAGCGCTATATAAATAAAAATTACTTACTTACTTTAAAGAAGAAGGAACTCCGCATTCAATAAAATTAGGTCATCAAAATGTTAACATCAATGCCTTAAATGTAATTTGTTAATAGCTCCAGCATATAAGACCCAATAATAAGTAAGTAAGTAAGTAAGTAAGTAATATTTATTTATATAGCGCTTTTCGAGACCAGGGTCACAAAGCGCTTAAACAATCAAAACAATACTCAAAAAAGTACATACTTTAAAGATCAAGATAATACTGAGAACAACACTGGAGTTCGAGAAATTCAAGGAAAAGCCTGAACAAATAGAAACGTCTTAAGATGTTTCTTAAAGGAGTCAGTAGATCCATCAAGCGTAAAGAGAGAGAAGATTGTTATAAAGCTTAGGAGCAACAGCCTGAAAAGATTTCTCTCCTCTGGTCCTGAGCCGTGTGCGTGGAACCATAAGTAGATTCTGATCCACAGACCTCAGAGCCCGAGCTGGGGTGTAAGTCTGGATCAGATCAGTGATGTAAGGAGGAGCCTGACCATGAATAGATCTGAAAGTAAGAACCAGAATTTTAAAGTTGATCCTGAAAGAAACTGGAAGCCAGTAAAGAGTTTTAAGGATCGGAGAAATGTGAGTTCTCCTACTTGAGCAGGTCAGAATTCTCGCTGCAGAGTTCTGAATCAACTGCAGACGAGACAAGATCCTTCTTGTTAAGACATGAAAACAAACTGTTACAATAGTCCAGACGAGAAGAAACAAACGCATGGATTACAAGCTCCAGATCATGTTCCGACAACATTTTCCTAAGTTTAGAGATTTTTCTCAGTTGAATAATGACTATTTAGTAATATTTGTGACCAACAAAGTGTGATTTGACATAAATGAACAGCAACCATCAGATGTGGTTTGGCCATATTCGTCCTTTGATAACATTGGAATGCTATTTATATTTATATTCCCCTCTAGCGCCCCATCACCAGCTCTCCTGTAACTCCTGCAGTCCCTTGTTGTTCAGCCCAGCAACACAGTGTGAAACCTGGGGTCATGCTGCTTGAAAGTCTGACCACGTTGAGTCATGGCAGGCCTACACCTGTGTAACATTGTGTGACGGCTATTTCACACTTAAGCATTCATTCAGCAACACCCCAGCTGCCCCTTCACGTTTGCTTAGGTTCTTAGATGTTCCACCTATCCAGCCACAGACCCTTGTTTTCTATCCTGCAGTTGTGAATGCACGTTTTCGGTATAAGTTAGATTTAATTGTAAAGCGTCTTGTGTTTGAAGATCTACTGACTCCTTCAAGAAACATCTGTGTTTGATGATCTACTGACTCCTTCAAGAAACATCTGTGTTTGATGATCTACTGACTCCTTCAAGAAACATCTGTGTTTGATGATCTACTGACTCCTTCAAGAACCATCTCTGTGTTTAATGATCTACTGACTCCTTCAAGAAACATCTGTGTTTGATGATCTACTGACTCCTTCAAGAAACATCTGTGTTTGATGATCTACTGACTCCTTCAAGAAACATCTGTGTTTGATGATCTACTGACTCCTTCAAGAAACATCTGTGTGTTTGATGATCTACTGACTCCTTCAAGAAACATCTGTGTTTGATGATCTACTGACTCCTTCAAGAAACATCAGTGTTTGATGATCTACTGACTCCTTCAAGAAACATCTGTGTTTGATGATCTACTGACTCCTTCAAGAAACATCTGTGTTTGATGATCTACTGACTCCTTCAAGAAACATCTGTGTTTGATGATCTACTGACTCCTTCAAGAAACATCTGTGTTTGATGATCTACTGACTCCTTCAAGAAACATCTGTGTTTGATGATCTACTGACTCCTTCAAGAAACATCTGTGTGTTTGATGATCTACTGACTCCTTCAAGAAACATCTGTGTTTGATGATCTACTGACTCCTTCAAGAAACATGTGTGTTTGATGATCTACTGACTCCTTCAAGAAACATCTGTGTTTGATGATCTACTGACTCCTTCAAGAAACATCTGTGTTTGATGATCTACTGTCTCCTTCAAGAAACATCTGTGTTTGATGATCTACTGACTCCTTCAAGAAACATCTCTAGACCTTTTTATTTGTGCTTTTCCCTGATTTGTGCGACTCCTGTGTTTGTCTTATGTGTCTTGTCCTTTTATAGTATATATTTTAACTGTGTATTGTTTTATTTTTGTGTGCATCATTGGCCTCCGACCAGGCTCTCGTGATATCTTCAGACCTCCTATTCCAACCGTCTTCCGACCAAACTCGAGTTCAGTTTTTCAAAACCTCCCATTTGAAGGACATGGACATGCCAGGTGTTTAATCAACTACATTACAAAGTTCTCACGCTCGACTGCAGCCCTGTTCCGAGTCCAGCCACCACATCCTCCTTCTATAAGCTCGCATTAACCCCTTCGCTCTGCCCCCTACAGTCAAGTTCTGTGTTGTTCACCGTCAGATTCATTAAGAGGAAGGCGTGGAAAGGGACGGAGGCTACCCAGCCATTTGACCCATTTTGCCCCCTCCGTCACTGGGCAACCACCGCCGAGCCCTCTGGGATGATCTGAAAGTATGACTGGGTCCTGGTGGTGCGAGCCCATCTCGACAGTAATTGGCTAGCTCACGGCTACACGTCGGGGAGCTCTCCTGACAGCTGGTGTATGCTGCAAACCAATTAGAAGAAACTAAAAACAACTGGTTGCAAGAGGCAGCGAATGAATCAATGAGTGTGAAGAAAAAAATAAGCATTTGTCTAATCAATAGAGGTCTGGAAGCAGCAAATGTTTGCTTTTTATTCTCTAATATGTTTAAGTCCACATATATATACAATATTAGACATGCAGTGGAGGGGAGCAGCGTGGCAGGCGGGGGCGCATAAAGGCTCATTTAATTTGTGGACGATCTTTCTTGGCTCATTTTTTACAAGTACATTTTGAATCCCTTTGCTTAAAAGGCTGGTTGAAACAAAATTCAAATTTTCTACTCCATGTCGACTAAGGTTTGGGATTATTTTCAAAGTAATCTGTTCCTTTTTAGAGTTATATACAAAAATATTTGTTCATTTTAATGTAGCGACTGGAGCTCAGAGGTCTTTGGCTTTATCATTGTCCAAAAATAAACTTTTATATACTATCTCAAGTACTTTCTGTCTGTATCGCTCGTTATTCTTCTAACTTCTGCGACAAACAAGATTAAAATATTCACTTATTTAAGTTATTCCGGAATAATTCTTCTCATTGAGGCTTCAATACAATAGTAATGTTACAGACGAGCAGTATGGAGGTATTTGGATGTTTTGTGTCTTTTTGGACAAAGATGAAGACAACTGAGCTCTAGTCGCTACATTAAAATGAACAAACATTTTTGTCTACAAATCTAAAAAAGAACAGATTACTCTGAAAATCATCCCAACTCTTAGTCGACAAGAGGGTGAGTAGAAAACAAGTTTATTTTGAATATTAAAAATGTTTCATTTCAACAGGAACAAAGAAAAATAGTGCAGAGAGCGCCATCTAGTGGACTCTGAAAAAAAAACACTGCTTCATGAAGCTTCATCAGTGCATCCCTATATATTACACGTCCAGACATCTATAAATCTTTTATTTCCGATTCATCCTGGTCAAACACTTCTAAATCACTGCAGCAGAGTACTAGTACTTGTTAGCTCATGCACAGAGGAGGGATATTGAGTATATTGGTAGAAGGATGCTGGTATTGGAACTGCCCGGCAGGAGGTCTAGAGGAAGACCAGAGAGAAGGTTTGTGGATGTAGTGAAAGAGGACATGAAGTTGGTTAGTGTGAGAGAGGGGGATACTGGGTTAGAAGGAGGAGGTTGATTCACTGCGGCGACCCCTGAAGGGAGCATCCGAAGGGAAATGAAGAAAAGTAGTAAAGTTTTGGGGAAAGAAACACAAACCACACATAACGTGAAAAAAATTGCATGAACTTTTTTAACACACAATTAAATCCTAATCCACTTTAAATCCTAATGTGTGTCCACTATATTAAAGTCAATTTATCCTGTGCCAAATGTTTGCAATGTTCATTAAGTCTTTATATTCACATTATTGTGTACTGTGCTAAATGACAAAATCAGTCTGCTCACAGACCGGGCGAGTTCCATGGTTCATTTCTCATGAAGGGCTGAATTTATTTTCCAATTTTATTTCACTAATGAACAACCCTGGTCTTCGAACGCTCAATTTATGATGCTTGTACCAGTGCATTAGCGCTCTCACATTTACTGCCGGGATGGACAAATAAACAACGTGGGTCGTTCAGGGGCATTAAACACAACTTCATTGACCTTATATTCATCTCACTTCTGATGTACCTTAAGAGATGGTCCGGAACGGTGGTTTGGATTATGAAGATTTCGCACTTTGTAACATTAAAATCTTAAAAATTTGTGATTTATTTCCCATTTTAACTCAAGTTTACCTTTATTTTTATGTCCGTATTTGACATGATTTGAGGGAAGCCCTTCAAGTTGTGTGTTGTGCTGACAACCAGGAAAGGTTGGATGGAGCCGTTTTAAGGGGGTTAAAATGTCAGCAATATTATCAATGATAAAATTGCATGAGCGGTAAAAAAAAACCCGCATTTTAAAGGCATGAAAAATACATCTCACGGTAACACAGAAGCAGAAGCATCCCTGTATTCTCTGCAACAAGACGGTTGTGTTTGATTTTTTTTTTTTTCATTTTGAATTTAAAAAATATACATGTATTACAAACTAATAATGAATAAAACGGTCATTTTCGTTTTTTTTTATTTCTGCTATCCGACTACTTTCTTGGAACTCCTGTTGTGTTATCAGTTTTATCTTGCCCTGTAAAGTATATACTTTATTGAATATTGTTTTGATTGTTTAAGTGCCTTGTGACCCTGGATTGGAAAAGTGCTATACAAATAAAAATGACTTACTTAATTTCTTACTAATATCAAAATCAATAATCAATAATTAAATCGCTGTAGACCCTAAAAAGAAACCACAATGGTCTCAAACAAAACAGCAATATTAGAACACATCGGTTCCTACACTACCCTTCTATAACTTCAGGTGCATGTCCTAGCTTTACCTTTATCATAGTGATGTTTTCGGCTTCATAACTCTTCATACCCGTGTGCTCCAGCGAGAAGCCATTCGTTTCCTCGTACCAGGTTTGATTGTACTAAGCCAATATAAACATTTGTGTGACAAACGGAGCGAAAACCCTTGGTGCAGTGTGACATCAAGCTTTGTTATGGTTCTTTTCTTCCCCCCTTTTCCCGCTCCTTTATGCCGGAGAGCACAAACCCTCTCCTAAATTGCATTTTACAGCCCCGTTATGAATGATGACAAGACGCAAAGAAGGCTCGGCTCTCTGAAAAGACTTTCCATAACTGCATTACACTCGGCTCTCAGCTAAAATGAGGTTAGTTAGAGAAATAAAGTGACATGTGTTGGTGAAGAAAACCACACTGGCATGCAGCTGAGGGAGACATTGGCAAGTGGGTTCGACTGTACAAGCTGCTAACTCTGAAGGAACATCCACTATTCTCTGGAGGCGACGCCTCTTTCCCTCTGAAGCAGCTTCTACTTTCAGTGAAAAGTCACACAAAGTTTCACACTGACTTTACCGCTCACAAAAAACAAAAGATCAAAGTTATAGGCCCTCATTTTGCGTCCATCTTGCCCAGTAAAAACATGACAAGGCAATTGAGCAGTAGAAATTAAAACACCTTTATATCTTGTTTTATCTCAGGGTCAAGGTGACTTGCCTGGCTTCCAGAAATACAAATGCAGTGGTGGAGGATTTTCATAACTCAAGGGATACCACCAACACATTTATTTTAGGGCCTTCAGGTCTCCTTGACCCTGAGACAACATAAGGGATACCATAAACACATTTGTTTAGGGCCTTTGGGTCACCTTGACCCTGAGACAACACAAGGATACCACAAACACATTTGATTTAAGGGCCTTTGGGTCACCTTGACCCTGAGACAACACGAGGGATACCACAAACGCATTTGTTTTTGGGCCTTTGGGTAACTTTGATCTAGAGATAAAACACCGTTTATGCTTATTTTATTTGGTTTGCCCATTTGGTAAATCTATTCAACCTAAAAAACGAATTAAGGTAGAACGTCAATCAGGACAGGAGACATTTATTGGTGAATGTCATTTTCTTTGCCCTGTCAAAGGGGAAACCATAACATTGTTTTCCCCCCAGAGAATATTACTTATACGTGTAGTAAGATTTGGTTTTAATACACAAAAGTGTACATGTGGTTGTATCATCAGAAGGCGGCAGCCGAGACACATTTAAATTTTTGTGCTCACAACCAGTTCTATTTGAAGCAAGTCTTTCCACTGACTGTCAGTGTTTCACTGAAAAATACCGAAGAACCAAAATCCATAACCTCTTCTGCAAGTCATCTTTTTTACAGAAACAGTAAACACACTTCCATTGAAGGTAGAAATGCTACACTGTGTTAACGTGTTTAATGCTATTCAAGGAGAGTTTTTCTGCAACACAAGCGTCGCTACAAATTTGCTGATATTCTACTTTTGCAACCATGTCAGTGCAGGGCGGAGAAGATCAGGTCAGATCAGGTAGGTTTTTCAAAGTTAAAAAGAGCAAACTATAGTTTGTATTTCAGCTGAAACAAACAATATATTCACATCCACCAACACGATCACTTCTATTACGTGACATTGGATTATCGTTACACAGGAGATGAAGGAAAAGGGAAAAAGACACCCATGCGAAATGATGGAAGGACCTGTCAAATATCCATGTCCTCGCAAAGGAACACTACGAACACTCAGAAGAAACTCACATAATGAGATTTTGCAAAGGACGGTTCAGCCAATCTTCAGAAAGGACAGACGACAATGTTGAAACCTTGTTGAACCTTCATTAAAAACCATCATTGTTCTGTGAGTCATTGTGCATCTATTTTTTTAAGAGACATCTAGATTCATCCGAGGACAAAGGACGTAGTTATTGATCAAACGATCACATCATATTCATCAATTAGGGAAATCCGACGCCGATAGGGAAGGGAGGCAAAAAAAGGAGATCTGCCACAGACTAGGGCATTAATGAGAGCGAATATAGGAGGTATGTTACAAAATTAAATACAATAATAAGAAGGAGTAAATAGCTCGAACTAATGGAGTCCATAGTGACTGGTCGAGAGCCATCCGTCATCCCTGTAGCCACTATCTCCTGGGACCTTAGCTAGTTATAGACCCGTGTGAAAATATACATCCTATACATCCAACCTATCGTGTGTTTGCCGATTGACAACATATAAAAATGAGCAGCTACCCTTGATCTTACATACAATTATTTCATCCTTGTTAGAAACTTCTAAAAGCATCTTAAATCCGGTTAATGCTTTCAAGACTATCCACTCCAAATATTGAACTTTGTTTTGTGATCCCGTGTAGAGCGTGTTCTTCTACCGCTCTCTAGACGATGCACCCGACGATACAGGGCTTCGAGAATTCGATTTTCAAAAGTGCAAAGCCGATGCAGAAATAGATGAAGGCGCAGTTCATCGGATGTCCACTTGAGGCTGACCTCAGAAACACACCCATCCAGTGGTGACTCTTTTTCCCCAAACATTTTCCTTTTGATTATTCTTTTTTCGTAGTTTGCGAACCAAGGCGTGCGGTTGAACTGACTGACAAGAGAATGCGATATTAGCCACCGTAGCTTCCACTAAATCGGTGCAGTTTCAAACGTCGCTCAATCATAATTTAGACGGACTGGTGATTTCCTTTACCTTAATTCCTCAATGCTCATTTGCTGATGTAAGCGTAACCAAAGATGTTCCAATGAACTCAAACTTCTCTCTTTTTTGGTGTAAAGGGCCTAAATTGTGATATTTTTCTGTCACATGCAACTCATTTTGTTCAAGATTTAATCCTACCCTTATTTGGGAGGACCGTGAACTGAATGTTGTGTATTTTGCCTGATGAGCTCTTCTGTGAACTCGACAAAGGACTCTTCCTTTAATTCAAAAAAAGTTTCATGAAAGGGTCGATGAAGATTGGAGAAATCTTACACTTAAATGCAGACATGCATAAAATCTGTCAGGATCTTGAACGCATGACTACGTCTGAGAATGAATAGAAAGAAATGCTGTACCGATCAAGACCTGATTCTTTAGGGTTGAAAATTAAATGTCCGCACTCTTCAGTTATTTCATTTGTAATGTACGAGTCACTATTTCTGTTGTATTTTATTGATCTGATATTATTTAATTGTCTTCTCCACAATACCACCTAAAATGTCAATGCTTTTTACAATGGTAATGCCAATAGATGTTTTCTGAAGCTGATATACCAATGAAATGATGCATAAAATGAATGAAAAAACTGATAAAATAGTTACCTGGTGGGTGACTTGTTTACAAGCACTTTCATGACTCTGTGCCGACTGAGCCGACACTCCGTGGGCGGGATTACGTCATTGCGTCATAACGATTTACGACACACGTCACATGATGGCGGATGTCTATGGAGTGAGATTACTGCCACCGGTTTGAGCGAGTGTGCCTTGGTACGTTCAGCAATTTTGAAAAAAAGGGCTCACAAAGAAACAAAACTATTTCACTGACTATAGTTGTACCTGTTTTTGCGTGGGTTTTCTCCGGGAAGTCCAGTTTCTTCCCACAGTCCAAAAACATTGGAACATTTGCGTCCTGCGACAGACACGTGACAGGTTCAGGGTATCCCCACCCCCGCCAAAGTATTTGGGATAGGCAGCAGCACTAGGTATAAAGACTAGTAAATTAGTGAATTTGACATGACGCTTTTATTTGGATCCCCTCACTCTAGTCGGCCAGATTTTCCAGGAACACCTGCCTCACTTTAGTCTTTCAGTGCTGTACACAATCGAATCTGCCTAGGAATCTGTATTCCCATTTTCACTTAAACAAAGAAAAGAAATCAGATCTGGTTCAAAGTGACACAAATAAGTAAGTAAGTATACAAGCAAGTCAAATTTATGCAACACTACAACAATACTATACTTTCCCATCAGAACGAATGAGTGTTTTTAAAAAGGGCTGATAAATATTTCAAGTGTTACTGAAGTACCTCTGAGTCATGTGTCGCAGCAGGAGATGGATCACTTTCTAAAGGGATGCATCAATATACCGTCAGTCTTGCAGCTGGAAATCAAACATGCTAATCACTGTGAAGAATTCTAGCAACTCATTACATTCTTTTAAAAGTCTGTCTTGGTCTGATTGACTTGAGTGAATCTTGATGAGTTTTCAAACCGTCATACGTGCTGGGAAGCAAATCGGCTCCACTCCAAATAAAAAGTCATAACAAGCAAGTCAAGTAAACGAGTTTGTCTTCGGCGTTATCAGTTTCTGCTCCAGATATGGATCATCGACGACTGGTGTATTATTTCAACGGTGTAAAAAAGAAAAGAAATTAGTATAATTACATTTTAACTTTGGAAGAAAAGGACACTGGGGAATTGGTGCAAATCTTCCTACAATCTCTTTCACGTGATCGTAAAGTAATTACAGTTCATATCATCTGAAGAACCAGTTCCAGACGGAATTCAAAAGTCATTACAAAGCCCCATACAATAATGGAATAAGGATATTAGCTCTTAATACATGTGAAGGGTGACTGCGCAAATCCCTCCACGAATCCTGATGTAATCTAACACTTAGCTACATTTTTTTGGGAGATGAGTATAAGTCATGTTGTTTAAAGAAACTTCAAGAAATACATAAATCACATTTAAAAACCCTTGATTGTACCATTCAAACACTGTTCTTGTTGGTGTCCGCTGGGATTCTTTACAAGTTCTAGCAGTGTGAGGTGGCAATGCAAATGTTTTTTTGTGTGTTTGTGTAGTTTTTTAGGAAGATGCATGTAATACAGGATGGATTTTGATGTAGCAGAGAGTGGACCCCACAAGATATGAACTGTCGAGCGAAGAGTGCACTCGAATGAGAATCATTCTTCTTGCTGTATTATGTAAATTAGCCGATATATAAACAGATTCTTCACACTCTCCAAAAAGCAACTTTGTCTTGGCTGAACTATAAAATAAACATATGTAGCTAAATCTTATATTTTTATATAAATGAGGATCTGAAGTGCGGATTTACTTCAATTGGCGTCATCTTGATCCTTTCCAAATGCATCTTTTTGTAAACTTAAAAGATGGAGAAAATGACAATAGTACTTTATTTTCCAATATTTATAAATGTAAATTTTTATGACTGATATCCTAGTTCAGTGGTCCCGAACCCCCGGTCCATGAGACATTCATTTTTATTACATTATATTAGTACAACCTTCAAGTTTTTAAAATATTTACAAAAAGAACAAAACTGTCTGTTTTATAGTTTTCATGTCAGTCTCAACATGACTAGTGAGGCTGACATGCATCTGAGAAGTAAATAAGGACGTACGCCACCTTCAAACTTCAGGAAGTCTGAACTTTTATTCGCTCTTTTCCTTATTGTTACATATGGACTTTGACGTGGAAAAGTATGTCCGCGCATTTTTTGAGCGTACGACCCCTTAGTACATGAGGCCCCTGGTCTTTCAAATCAGACACATTTCACTCAGTAATAATCAAACAGACAAGACACTTGGCCAGTGGCCGTGGACAAGTTTCACAAATATGAACAGTGGAAAGTCCATTTAAACTACAGCAAGAAGAGCAAAAGGTTAAGAGGAAGCAGAGGAAGGCTTGAAAGTAAATCGAAAAAAGGTCAAAGAAAAAGGCCTAAAGCATCAGCGGATCAACATATCGAAGGGGGGGCAGAGGGGGTCAGCCAGGCAGCGAAGTGTAAGCATGGGTTTAAAATTTAGGAAGATAAAGCACGGAGAGAACTAGATACACCTGCAGATTGTCTTTGAAAGAAATGAACGCTCACCTCCCTTCTCCGATTTCTAATTTCACACCTCATTGTAGTTTCATTTCCAAACAAATCTGTCCCTTCCTGACCTCCCTGAGCATTTTGCCGACAGACTCTTATTAGAAAACACATCGTATGGCCTTCATTTTGCCAGAAGTGAAGACGTGTTAAGTTGTTTGTGAGGAAAAGCATTCGTATCATGTGTTGATACGACTTCATCAGCCGTTGTTTGAGCATTCAAATATTCCTCTGTAATAACATGAAATGATGTGCTTTATTAATAATCAACACATGTTTGATTTTAACCATCATAGCAGGGTTTTCAAACCTCAGATTGCCATCAGTCAACCTGCCACCATTTCCATGGTAGCTCTTTTTAATTAGGGCTATCGAGGTTCGGAATCAGCGGGAGACCAATTGTTAATTTCCAGGTCTCCCGAACCAGATGAGTGGAATATAAATTTCTCCTGGATACGGAGCAGGTGAATTAAAGAGGTTTAATTTGCTTATTATGCTGAGGGTCTACCACAGGGGTTCATAACCATTTCCATAATAGTGAATAATTAACCAACGTGTTCATTCTGAAAGTGTTGCGGATGGAAGGTTGGCAGTGAGTCACTTTTTTTTTTACTTTGATGAGCACGACGTGTAGAAAGGCAGCGAGAAAACAGGCTACATGTTCCATTGAATTCTACCCTTCATACACACTCTGAACAAAAATATTCTATTTTGTTTAACATTATACACATTCAGACATGATCAGACATCATCATGCATTTTAAGGCTTCATAGAAGTCGTTATGAAGGTTTTCTACCTTATTTTCCGCACTATTAGGCACACCGGATTATAAGGCGTACCTTCAATGAATGGCCTATTTTAGAAGTGTTTTCATAAATAGTTTGCATCGGATTATAAGGTGCATAGAATAAAAGATACATGCAAACGTTTGACTGGGGTTGTGTTATTCATCCACTGTGTGACATGTTGAACGCACGTGTATGACTGGTTGAGTGCGCAGCAGAGTGATTTTGCTCGCAAACAAAAACAGTTTTGAGTGTACAACAACCAAGGCACACTCGCTCAAACCGGTGGCAGTAATGTCACTCTATAGACATCCGCCATCATGTGAAGTGTGTCGTAAATCGTGATGACGCAATGACGTCGGCTCAGTCGGCGCAGTGTCATCAAGTCACCCACCAGGTAATGTTCATATATAAAGCGCTACAGAAATAAGGCGCAGTGTCGTTTTTTGAGAAAATTAAAGGCTTTTAAGTACGACTTATAGTGCAGAAAATATAAATAATAACTATTGCTGTTAGTTGAAGTCCCTGCAACCTTGACATTGTTTTGGGAGTATTTTCCTTAAACGTCAACAGTCTGAGCTGCTTGGATTGTACCCTAATAACCCTAAAGTATCCACTTCAGATGCTAAAGAACTTTGGAATTAGTTTGATGAACAGTAAATTAGGCATGACGTCCCAAAGACCATTCAAATCTTAGAGGGGCACTTTTAATTTGTCATGGTAGAGTCAGCAGACCAAAGAGACTAAGTGATAGTCATTGAAAATTAACCATGAATTATTAATGTTATTATTAAACTCACTCAAAGACCAGGATCCTCCTTTGTACCCCTGAATATCTGAGGCGCACATCTCTACGAGCGACTGGTTTTATCGCTTCTCTCAGGGGAGAGCGTCTGACAAGCTTCAGAGAATTATCCAGAGAAACAAAGCGCTGGAATCATGATGAGCAGCCAAACTGTTCCTCGACAAAGAGCAGTCGGTGACTTGAATTCATTGGACCCACAGACAGTTTGTCTTCTTTCATTTGGTAAAAAATATGATTCAAAAATGTCAATTACTCAGGGAAAAACAAAACAAATACATACAATCTTGCATAGATTGGTCCACATACCTGTGTATCCGTTATCGTTTGAATGTAATCTGGAACAAACATTTTTCGGAAGTTAGCCACTGACTTTTAAGGCTCGCGTGGTTAAATCTGGTCTGTATTGCCTGTGGAATTTGAGTCATTACAGATTCATTTTCACTCTGCTATTGTAACCAGTGTTGGACAAGTAGCTTTAAAGTAGTAACTTTGTTACAATAACTAGTTACTCACATCAATAGTAACTCAGTTACTTGAAGTTACTCTTTACTTTTGGAGTAACTAGTTTCTAGGGAAAGTAACTGGTTCGTAAACGAGAGATAAAGGACAATTTTAAGTTTAGCTGCTGCCAATTAATCATTCCGAAAAAAAAAGTTAAAACAATAAATGAAATAAACAAATATAAAAATGAATAAGGGGTGAACGGGTTGTCATATTTGTTCCTGGTAGAAATTGTCAATTTTTTCTCAACGGGTCGACACCAAATTTTCCCAATTTAGTTTAACCCTTGGAATTTAACCCACATGTTATCTTGGGGTCAAGGTGACCCAGAAGCCCGAAAACATTTTTTTATGTTCAAGGGATACCTCAAACACGTTTGTTTTCAGGCCTGCTCCTACCCAGGTGCAACACTAATAGACTCAGGGACTCATTCATTCCTCGGGCTATTAAATTGTACAATTCTGAGTTCGGGGGCAGGAGTGGAGTGAAAGTATCTCGATGTTCTGTTCTATGTTAGTCTTTGTATCCTTTGTCTTTGTTTTTTCTTTGACCTATGTTCTTTGTCTTTATCTTTAGACTTAGATTGTGTCATCTTGTTCTTTTTCTCTTTATGTTCTTCTTATTATTTTATTTTTATTTATTATTTTGTATTGTTTATGGAAAATTGCTGGCTGTTGGAAAAAACAATTTAATCATCATTCAAGTTTTACCTTACCTTACCTTACCTTACCTTGACCCACAGACAACAAAAGGGTTAAACACATACAAAAGCTACTATTTTTGTACTATTGATCACCTCATTAATAACAACAATAACAATGGTGGAACTAAAACTAAAAGTGTTTAAAAAAACAAAAAACAAAAAGGAGCTTTTATGTATTACCTGACTCGGGCAGGAAGCCCAAACGCCGAGGCAGGAAACTACAAATCCTGTACGAGAGCAAAATACTTACAGAAGTTTGACGTTCAACAGAGACTGACGGACAACGGAGGGTTTTTAATCAGGACAATGAGATGAGGAGAACAAAAGGAAGTTGACAACACAAGGATCAGGACTTCGCAATAAAACCAGGAAGTGACTAGTGATGGCGAGATGAAGCCTCACGAACCACTGAAGCCTTCACATCCCAGTAGTTCATCCTTGGACAAAAGCTTCATGAGGCTTCTTTTTTGCTCTACTGCGCCATCAAGCGGACATTAAGTGTGAAGCTCTGACTTCATTTTTGCTTAAATTATTCTGATAAATTACAAAAATGGGCTTTAATTACAAGTGTTTGGGGAAAGAATAAAATATTTTTTATTCAACAGAATAAAATAATGAAATACAGTTTAGTTATCCTTCAAAATAGTATAGTTGGTCACAATAAGATTTTAAAAATAATTACGCAAAAATGTCATCACTGACTTAAAGTTATATACATTGTTTGGTTAGTCAGTGTTTCGCTATTGGTTTTAATCAGGGCAAGCGGTCAGTATAAATGCCCGGCTTTCAAATTAAGAGCATTGAATCAGTTGCGTCTTCCTTGTAATCCTTTACTATCACGGTCATACTCTATAGTTTTTAAATCCACGTTTGCGAATCCCTTTTTAATTATTTATTCGATCCTTCATCTATTTCTATATCTGTTTATTGTTTAAAATGAAATTATATTTTCAGCCAATTAAAGTCTCAGATCATTAAGTATGGCAGGCTAAAGATTTTAAAATCCATAACTTTAAATAAATTGATAATTAAAACATCATATTTCAGATGCGTCGCTCATGTCAATGTCAAAGATGACAGGTTTACGAAGCTATAGATCAATATTTATACTCGATCGATGACTGCCATAGATCCAGAGGATGTAGACTAACATCCCACAACATATCACAACAATTCAACATAGACTTGTTGAGAAATGATAAATTAAATGATATACTTGTGTGTGAAGAATGCTGTTGAGATATGAAATAACCACTAGTCAATTGAATAAGTTTCCCTTTTGAGTTTATATAATCTGACACTAAAGGAGTCGGTGCCTCAGCGACCATCAACCTCAGCGCACGTCACTGCTTTTAAAATATGCGTTCCTGAACGCACCGCAGCAGTGGGGGGGCCTTACTTTTGTGCAGATTTGAAAGCTGAAGGAACGAGGTTGTTGAAATCACAGTAATAATTCACGCGTCACGTTTTCCGACACATAAATTCGTTGGCGTACTTAACTGACGTAGTTAATGTAACGCGTATCTTAAATTCAAATGCTCGAGATAAACCACGAAACAATGAACGATGATGACTTATTCTACGCTAACATACATACATACATGACTCCTTCAAGAAACATCTGTGTTTGATGATCTACTGACTCCTTCAAGAAACATCTGTGTTTGATGATCTACTGACTCTTTCAAGAAACATCTATGTGTTTGATGATCTACTGACTCCTTCAAGAAACATCTGTGTTTGATGATCTACTGACTCCTTCAAGAAACATCTGTGTTTGATGATCTACTGACTCCTTCAAGAAACATCTGTGTTTGATGATCTACTGACTCCTTCAAGAAACATCTGTGTTTGATGATCTACTGACTCCTTCAAGAAACATCTGTGTTTGATGATCTACTGACTCCTTCAAGAAACATCTGTGTTTGATGATCTACTGACTCCTTCAAGAAACATCTTTGTTTGATGATCTACTGACTCCTTCAAGAAACATCTGTGTTTGATGATCTACTGACTCCTTCAAGAAACATCTGTGTTTGATGATCTACTGACTCCTTCAAGAAACATCTGTGTTTGATGATCTACTGACTCCTTCAAGAAACATCTGTGTTTGATGATCTACTGACTCCTTCAAGAAACATCTGTGTTTGATGATCTACTGACTCCTTCTAGAAACATCTGTGTTTGATGATCTACTGACTCCTTCAAGAAACATCTGTGTTTGATGATCTACTGAGTCCTTCAAGAAACATCTGTGTTTGATGATCTACTGACTCCTTCAAGAAACATCTGTGTTTGATGATCTACTGACTCCTTCAAGAAACATCTGTGTTTGATGATCTACTGACTCCTTCAAGAAACATCTGTGTTTGATGATCTACTGACTCCTTCAAGAAACATCTGTGTTTGATGATCTACTGACTCCTTCAAGAAACATCTGTGTTTGATGATCTACTGAGTCCTTCAAGAAACATCTGTGTTTGATGATCTACTGACTCCTTCAAGAAACATCTTAAGACGTTTCTATTTCTTCAGGCTTT
Organism: Callionymus lyra; assembly: GCF_982586985.1. NCBI lineage: Eukaryota > Metazoa > Chordata > Actinopteri > Syngnathiformes > Callionymidae > Callionymus > Callionymus lyra. The sequence continues at coordinate 45,895,599 of NC_141818.1, read as the reverse complement.
TCCTTGATTTTCTGGAACTCCTGTTGTGTTATCAGTTTTATCTTGACCTTTAGAATATATACTTTATTGAATATTGTTTTGATTGTTTAAGCGCTTTGTGACCGTGGTCTGGAAAAGCGCTATACAAATAAAAATGACTTACTTACTTACTTACATCTTCATGACCCGACTTCTCCCCGACAGTCCGTCACATTCACGTTTCAAGAGCTTGGCTTTTAAAGAAAATGGCAGCCTCACATTTTCAGAAACTACTTCAGCAGGAGAGCCTAAACCATGTGTTTTTTTCCCCACAAATGATGGATGGACGCAAACATATGATACCAGTAGCTTAAGCTTCCTTGTTAATTCTTTCCAAAGATTTCATCACTCTTGCAGTTTTTCCTAAGCATCACTTCTTCTTCCGCCCGGGCGTCCTGACTCATTAAAAAAGAAGTTCCAATGTGACAGGCTCATTAGCGAAGACTTCTACATCGCCGTCCTCGCCTCTTATCGTTTCAAAGACTCTCAACAGGGCCCAATAATCAGGTGGATGTTCTTCCCGACTTCCCTACACTAATCTTGCTGTCCATCGCTCTCCTCTCTGTTTTGCCTGTTTTTCTTCTTGGTGCCTGCATCAATAATTCACTCCTACTGAGCCGGCCTCCCGGTGGACTGATAAAAATGAATAAAAAAAAAGAAAAAAAGAAGGGAAGGAGAGAGTGAATAGATAGAAGAGGTGTGGCCAGCTACAGGGAGGAAACGATTTCCTTTCGCTCAAAGTTCAACTAATGTGTTGATTTAAGTGCGTCTTAATTAGATGTTGGACTCTATTGTATCATCAGTGTCTGTTTGTACAAAACTCTCTTTTCATTGCAGTATTTACAGTAGAAAAAGATCCACTGACAACACTGTTTTTCTGGAGATGAAATCTTGTCTACCATAACAGCAGCCACTCTGCTGTGATTGGTCCAGCTTCGAGGTTCGTCACCGAGCGTCATCAACCCCAGAAGTCCCCACTTCAAAGTGACTCTTTGTATAAACAAAGTGGGGCGTGATTAAATGAATAATGTATATTATAAAGGACTCTGATCTCGTAACCTCTTGTTCGCCCAGATTTCATACGGGGGAGAACTTTATAAAGTAATAAGGCCAGACCAACTTAATTTTATGGATGAAATCTGCGCGTGTATTGAGTTTCGCCGGTTCTCAAAAAGTAAAAAAAAAACCTCCTCCGAGGCTCCACCAACTCCGGAACTTGCCGACTTTTATTGTCGCAAAAGGTCAGCATTGTGCCGGCTTGTCGTAGAACTCGATATGCATTGCCGCAAAAATGTGCTACCGTATTTTCTGCACTATTAGACCCCCCGGATTATAAGGCGCACCTTCAATGAATGGCCTATTTTAGAAGTGTTTTCATAAATAGTTTGCACCGGATTATAAGGCGCACCTTCAATGAATGGCCTATTTTAGAAGTGTTTTCATAAATAGTTTGCACCGGATTATATGGGGCACCTTCAATGAATGGCCTATTTTAGAAGTGTTTTCATAAATAGTTTGCACCGGATTATAAGGCGCACCTTCAATGAATGGCCTATTTTAGAATTGTTTTCATAAATAGTTTGCACCGGATTATAAGGCGCACCTTCAATGAATGGCCTATTTTAGAAGTGTTTTCATAAATAGTTTGCACAGGATTATAAGGCGCATAGAATAGAAAATACTGCAGTCAAACGTTCTCGTGACTGACAGCCTTGAGCTTGAACTCTGCGCTTAAAACAATCAAAACAATACTCAATAAAAGATATACTTAAAAGGTCAAGATAACACCGAGAACAACACAGGAGTTCCATAAAAAAGTAATTGATAATACCTTTTATATTTTATATTTCTCCGTAGGGATGTGAAAGCTGAGAAGGAGGAAGAGGCTGCAAGTATCTGTTAATCTACAGGACACCATCCACTTTAATATCAAACAAACTTCATATATATACTGTATATATATTAATATATAATATATTTCTTAAGTCTCTGTGCTCATGCTTGAGAGAATGCGATGCTGAGTTTACAAAAATACGCGTCAGTATAATCATCAGTTCTTTTATTCTCGTTTGCAATCGTACGTCTATTGTGTTTGTTGCTTAAAAACAACATTAAAAACAACATATTTGTAATCCAAACACAATAATTCTATGACTCTTTCCCCTACAATATCCATATCTTATTGTCTTACAATTCAATTTGTTAAATTTGATAATAAATAAATAATAATATATAATAATATAATATAATAAATGCTTTGTGACCTTGGTCTGGAGAAGCTCTATAAAAATGACTTACTTACTTGAACTGACTCCACTGACTGAACTGACATCTGTGTTTGATGATCTACTGACTCCTTCAAGAAACATCTGTGTTTGATGATCTACTGACTCCTTCAAGAAACATCTGTGTGTTTGATGATCTACTGACTCCTTCAAGAAACATCTGTGTTTGATGATCTACTGACTCCTTCAAGAAACATCTGTGTTTGATGATCTACTGACTCCTTCAAGAAACATCTGTGTTTGATGATCTACTGACTCCTTCAAGAAACATCTGTGTTTGATGATCTACTGACTCCTTCAAGAAACATCTGTGTTTGATGATCTACTGACTCCTTCAAGAAACATCTGTGTTTGATGATCTACTGACTCCTTCAAGAAACATCTGTGTTTGATGATCTACTGACTCCTTCAAGAAACATCTGTGTTTGATGATCTACTGACTCCTTCAAGAAACATCTGTGTTTGATGATCTACTGACTCCTTCAAGAAACATCTGTGTTTGATGATCTACTGACTCCTTCAAGAAACATCTGTGTTTGATGATCTACTGACTCCTTCAAGAAACATCTGTGTTTGATGATCTACTGACTCCTTCAAGAAACATCAGTGTTTGATGATCTACTGACTCCTTCAAGAAACATCTGTGTTTGATGATCTACTGACTCCTTCAAGAAACATCTGTGTTTGATGATCTACTGACTCCTTCAAGAAACATCTTAAGACGTTTCTATTTGTTCAGGCTTTTCCTTGATTTTCTGGAACTCCTGTGTTGTTCTCAGTGTTATATTGATCTTTAAAATATATACTTTATTGAATATTGTTTTGATTGTTTAAGCGCTTTGTGACCCTGGTCTGGAAAAGCGCTATATAAATAAATATTACTTACTTACTTACTTAAATCCACCATAATGAATATTACAGAAGTATCTTGAAGGTATACAAGCAAAGCTACCTCCTACAAATAAAGACTTCAAGTTTGTTTGCTACACTGTGTTCTGTGGTTCAATTCTCAAGCTTGTAGTCGTTTAGCATTTTTATATTTTTGCTGGATTTTGGCCTTCGTTGAAAACATGCTCACGATGAGAGACTCACTGCATCTTGGAGAGACTTCAACATTTGAAACATGCGAGTGACTGACTTTGTGTGTGTTGTCGTTTATTCTGTATGTTTTGTGTGTGTTGTCGTTTATTCTGTATGTTTTGTGTGTGTTGTCGTTTATTCTGTATGTTTTGTGTGTGTTGTCGTTTATTCTGTATGTTTTGTGTGTGTTGTCGTTTATTCTGTATGTTTTGTGTGTGTTGTCGTTTATTCTGTATGTTTTGTGTGTGTTGTCGTTTATTCTGTATGTTTTGTGTGTGTTGTTGTGCATACGTTTGTTTGTGTGTGTTTTATAGTACATTTTGTATGTTTTGTGTGTGTTGTTGTGCATATGTTTCTGTGTGTGTGTGTTGTAGTGCATTCTGTATGTTTTGTGTGTGTTTTCATGCATTCTGTATGTTTTGTGTGTGTTGTCGTTTATTCTGTATGTTTTGTGTGTGTTGTTGTGCATACGTTTGTGTGTGTGTGTGTTGTAGTGCATTCTGTATGTTTTGTGTGTGTTGTTGTGCATATGTTTCTGTGTGTGTATTGTTGTTCATACTTTTCTGTATGTTTTGTGTGTGTTGTCATGCATTCTGTATGTTTTGTGTGTGTTGTTGTGCATACGTTTGTGTATGTGTGTTGTAGTGCATTCTGTATGTTTTGTGTGTGTTGTCGTGCATACGTTTGTGTGTGTGTGTTTTGTAGTACATTTTGTATGTTTTGTGTGTGTTGTTGTGCATATGTTTCTGTGTGTGTATTGTTGTTCATACTTTTCTGTATGTTTTGTGTGTGTTGTCATGCATTCTGTATGTTTTGTGTGTGTTGTTGTGCATACGTTTGTGTATGTGTGTTGTAGTGCATTCTGTATGTTTTGTGTGTGTTGTCGTGCATACGTTTGTGTGTGTGTGTTTTGTAGTACATTTTGTATGTTTTGTGTGTGTTGTTGTGCATATGTTTCTGTGTGTGTATTGTTGTTCATACTTTTCTGTACGTTTTGTGTGTGTTGTCGTTTATTCTGTATGTTTTGTGTGTGTTGTCGTTTATTCTGTATGTTTTGTGTGTGTTGTCGTTTATTCTGTATGTTTTGTGTGTGTTGTTGTGCATACGTTTGTGTGTGTGTGTTTTATAGTACATTTTGTATGTTTTGTGTGTGTTGTTGTGCATATGTTTCTGTGTGTGTGTGTTGTAGTGCATTCTGTATGTTTTGTGTGTGTTTTCATGCATTCTGTATGTTTTGTGTGTGTTGTCGTTTATTCTGTATGTTTTGTGTGTGTTGTTGTGCATACGTTTGTGTGTGTGTGTGTGTTGTAGTGCATTCTGTATGTTTTGTGTGTGTTGTTGTGCATATGTTTCTGTGTGTGTATTGTTGTTCATACTTTTCTGTATGTTTTGTGTGTGTTGTCATGCATTCTGTATGTTTTGTGTGTGTTGTTGTGCATACGTTTGTGTATGTGTGTTGTAGTGCATTCTGTATGTTTTGTGTGTGTTGTCGTGCATACGTTTGTGTGTGTGTGTTTTGTAGTACATTTTGTATGTTTTGTGTGTGTTGTTGTGCATATGTTTCTGTGTGTGTATTGTTGTTCATACTTTTCTGTACGTTTTGTGTGTGTTGTCGTTTATTCTGTATGTTTTGTGTGTGTTGTCGTTTATTCTGTATGTTTTGTGTGTGTTGTCGTTTATTCTGTATGTTTTGTGTGTGTTGTTGTACATACGTTTGTGTATGTGTGTTGTAGTGCATTCTGTATGTTTTGTGTGTGTTGTCGTGCATACGTTTGTGTGTGTGTGTTTTGTAGTACATTTTGTATGGTTTGTGTGTGTTGTTGTGCATATGTTTCTGTGTGTGTATTGTTGTTCATACTTTTCTGTATGTTTTGTGTGTGTTGTTGTGCATGTGTTTCTGTGTGTGTGTGTTGTAGTGCATTCTGTATGTTTTGTGTGTGTTGTCGTGCATACGTTTGTGTGTGTGTGTTTTGTAGTACATTTTGTATGTTTTGTGTGTGTTGTTGTGCATATGTTTCTGTGTGTGTATTGTTGTTCATACTTTTCTGTATGTTTTGTGTGTGTTGTCGTTTATTCTGTATGTTTTGTGTGTGTTGTCGTTTATTCTGTATGTTTTGTGTGTGTTGTTGTACATACGTTTGTGTATGTGTGTTGTAGTGCATTCTGTATGTTTTGTGTGTGTTGTCGTGCATACGTTTGTGTGTGTGTGTTTTGTAGTACATTTTGTATGGTTTGTGTGTGTTGTTGTGCATATGTTTCTGTGTGTGTATTGTTGTTCATACTTTTCTGTATGTTTTGTGTGTGTTGTCGTTTATTCTGTATGTTTTGTGTGTGTTGTCGTTTATTCTGTATGTTTTGTGTGTGTTGTTGTACATACGTTTGCGTATGTGTGTTGTAGTGCATTCTGTATGTTTTGTGTGTGTTGTCGTGCATACGTTTGTGTGTGTGTGTTTTGTAGTACATTTTGTATGGTTTGTGTGTGTTGTTGTGCATATGTTTCTGTGTGTGTATTGTTGTTCATACTTTTCTGTATGTTTTGTGTGTGTTGTCGTGCATACGTTTGTGTGTGTGTGTTTTGTAGTACATTTTGTATGGTTTGTGTGTGTTGTTGTGCATATGTTTCTGTGTGTGTATTGTTGTTCATACTTTTCTGTATGTTTTGTGTGTGTTGTTGTGCATATGTTTCTGTGTGTGTATTGTTGTTCATACTTTTCTGTATGTTTTGTGTGTGTTGTCGTGCATACGTTTGTGTGTGTGTGTTTTGTAGTACATTTTGTATGGTTTGTGTGTGTTGTTGTGCATATGTTTCTGTGTGTGTATTGTTGTTCATACTTTTCTGTATGTTTTGTGTGTGTTGTTGTGCATATGTTTCTGTGTGTGTATTGTTGTTCATACTTTTCTGTATGTTTTGTGTGACTCACTGCATCTTGGAGACGAACGACTTCAACATTTGAAACATGCGAGTGACTCACAGTTGTGTAGCTGTAACTATATTTTGAGATAGAGAGCGGCGTCCTTTGGAACCACAGCCCTCTCCTGGACGACCATATTGCGTCTGATAGAAAGCGTCTCTCGGAGCCTGACATCTGCCACTTAATCCAGTTTTTGATTATGGCAGGTTTGTGTTCCTTAATGTGGGTTTTTTTTTTTTTTTAAACGCACCACCTGCTTAAGAGACTTGAGAGGGAAATATGAGGACATTAAAGTTTATCTGTGATCCTCAGAGAGTCGTGCTACATTATTAGCCATTAAGTCTAGATGCACAATTGCAGCAGAGGCGCAGTGAGCTTTAGTGGCGACGGTCAGACGAGGGCCGTCCGTCGGTCCAGGAGATAACATCTGATGAGTCTCTTATCTTTCAATAGAAATGATGCCTTCAGGAGCTGCGGCTCTTTTTTGTTTAAGAAGTGTTTACTTAATTAATGAATTAATCAGGATCATCTTTTTTTCTCATTCAACAACATTTTCTTTTTGAAGAAAAGGGGGATGAAAGTTGCTGTATTTCATTCAAGTATAAATAGAACAAGAAAAATGCAAACACAATATGTAGTCGTTTTTTTTTTCTGAAGTAACTGAGATGAAAATAATTAAAAAATCAAAATCAAGGAATGTGACGAAGAAGTTTAGAAGTTGTTGTACATTCGTTTGTGTGTGTGTGTGTGTTGTTGTGCATATGTTTCTGTGTGTGTGTGTGTTGTTGTGCATACGTTTGTGTGTGTGTGTGTGTTGTTGTGCATTCGTTTGTGTGTGTGTGTGTGTTGTTGTGCATTCGTTTGTGTGTGTGTGTGTGTTGTTGTGCATTCGTTTGTGTGTGTGTGTGTTGTTGTGCATTCGTTTGTGTGTGTGTGTGTGTGTTGTTGTGCATATGTTTCTGTGTGTGTGTGTGTTGTTGTGCATATGTTTCTGTGTGTGTGTGTGTTGTTGTGCATATGTTTCTGTGTGTGTGTGTTGTAGTGCATATGTTTCTGTGTGTGTGTGTGTTGTTGTGCATATGTTTCTGTGTGTGTGTGTGTGTTGTTGTGCATATGTTTCTGTGTGTGTGTGTTGTTGTACATATGTTTCTGTGTGTGTGTGTGTGTTGTAGTGCATATGTTTCTGTGTGTGTGTGTGTGTTATTGTGCATATGTTTCTGTGTGTGTGTGTGTGTTGTTGTGCATATGTTTCTGTGTGTGTGTGTGTTGTTGTGCATATGTTTCTGTGTGTGTGTGTGTTTTGTAGTGCATTCTGTATGTTTTGTGTGTGTTGTTGTGCATACGTTTGTGTGTGTGTTTTGTAGTGCATTCTGTATGTTTTGTGTGTGTTGTTGTGCATACGTTTGTGTGTGTGTGTTGTAGTGCATTCTGTATGTTTTGTGTGTGTTGTTGTGCATACGTTGGTGTGTGTGTGTTGTAGTGCATTCTGTATGTTTTGTGTGTGTTGTTGTGCATACGTTTGTGTGTGTGTGTTGTAGTGCATTCTGTATGTTTTGTGTGTGTTGTTGTGCATATGTTTCTGTGTGTGTATTGTTGTTCATACTTTTCTGTATGTTTTGTGTGTGTTGTCATGCATTCTGTATGTTTTGTGTGTGTTGTCGTTTATTCTGTATGTTTTGTGTGTGTTGTTGTGCATACGTTTGTGTGTGTGTGTTGTAGTGCATTCTGTATGTTTTGTGTGTGTTGTCGTGCATACATTTGTGTGTGTGTGTTTTGTAGTACATTTTGTATGTTTTGTGTGTGTTGTTGTGCATATGTTTCTGTGTGTGTATTGTTGTTCATGCTTTTCTGTATGTTTTGTGTGTGTTGTTGTGCATATGTTTCTGTGTGTGTATTGTTGTTCATACTTTTCTGTATGTTTTGTGTGTGTTGTCGTTTATTCTGTATGTTTTGTGTGTGTTGTCGTTTATTCTGTATGTTTCGTGTGTGTTGTCGTTTATTCTGTATGTTTTGTGTGTGTTGTCGTGCATACGTTTGTGTGTGTGTGTTTTGTAGTACATTTTTTATGTTTTGTGTGTGTTGTTGTGCATATGTTTCTGTTTGTGTATTGTTGTTCATGCTTTTCTGTATGTTTTGTGTGTGTTGTCATGCATTCTGTATGTTTTGTGTGTGTTGTCGTGCATTCTGTATGTTTTGTGTGTGTTGTCGTTTATTCTGTATGTTTTGTGTGTGTTGTTGTGCATACGTTTGTGTGTGTGTGTGTTGTAGTGCATTCTGTAAGTTTTGTGAGTGTTGTTGTGCATTCGTTTCTGTGTGTGTGTGTGTTGTAGTGCATTCTTTATGTTTTGTGTGTGTTGTTGTGCATACGTTTGTTTGTGTGTGTTTTGTAGTGCATTCTGTATGTTTTGTGTGTGTTGTTGTGTATACGTTTGTGTGTGTGTTTTGTAGTGCATTCTGTATGTTTTGTGTGTGTTGTTGTACATACGTTTGTGTGTGTGTGTGTTTTCTAGTGCATTCTGCATGTTTTGTGTGTGTTGTTGTGCATACGTTTGTTTGTGTGTGTTATGTAGTACATTTTGTATGTTTTGTGTGTGTTGTTGTGCATACGTTTGTGTGTGTGTGTTTTGTAGTGCATTCTGTATGTTTTGTGTGTGTTGTTGTGCATACGTTTGTGTGTGTGTGTTGTAGTGCATTCTGTATGTTTTGTGTGTGTTGTTGTGCATACGTTTGTGTGTGTGTGTTTTGTAGTGCATTCTGTATGTTTTGTGTGTGTTGTTGTGCATACGTTTGTGTGTGTGTGTTTTGTAGTGCATTCTGTATGTTTTGTGTGTGTTTTTGTGCATACGTTTGTGTGTGTGTATTTTGTAGTACATTTTGTATGTTTTGTGTGTGTTGTTGTGCATATGTTTCTGTGTGTGTATTGTTGTTCATGCTTTTCTGTATGTTTAGTTATGTGTTGTTGTGCATGCATTTGTGTGTGTGTGTTATAGTGCATTCTGTATGTTTTGTGTGTGTTGTCGTACATGTGTTTCTGTGTTTGTGTGTTGTAGTGCATGTATTTCTGTGTGTGGCTGTTTGTTGTTGTAGTGCATGTGTTGCTGTGTGTGTGCTGTTGTTCATGCATTTTTGTGTGAGATTGTATTATTGTGCTTGTATTTTTGTGTGTGTGTTGTAGTGCGTGCGTTTATGTGTGTGTTGTTGTGCATGTGTTTCTGTGTGTTGTCGTGCATGTGTTTCTGACTGTGTGTGTTGTTGTGTGTGGGTTTCTGTGTGTGATTGTATTATTGTGCATTTGTTTCTGTGTGTGTGTTGCAGTGCATGTGTTTCTGTGTGTGTGTGTTGTAGTGCATATGTTTCTGTGTGTGTGTTGTCGTGCATGCGTTTCTGTGTGTGTGTGTTGTAGTGCATATGTTTCTGTGTGTGTGTGTTCTAGTGCATGAGTTTCTGTGTGTGTGTGTTCTAGTGCATGAGTTTCTGTGTGTGTGTTTGTACCCATGCATGTGTTGCTGTGTGTATGTTTTAGTGCATATGTTTCTGTGTGTGTGTGTGTGTGTGTATTGTAGTACATGTGTTTCTGAGTGTGTGTGTATTGTAGTTCATGTGTTTCTGTGTGTGTGTTGTAGTGCATGCGTTTGTGTGTGTTGTAGTGCATGTGTTGCTGTGTGTGTGTTGTTGTTCATGCATTTTGTGTGTGATTGTATTATTGTGCATGTATTTCTGTGTGTGTGTTGTAGTGCATGCGTTTGTGTGTGTTATAGTGCATGTGTTGCTGTGTGTGTGTTGTTGTTCATGCATTTTTGTGTGTGATTGTATTATTGTGCATGTATTTCTGTGTGTGTGTTGTTGTGCGTGGGTTTCTGTGTGTGATTGTATTATTGTGCATTTGTTTCTGTGTGTGGGTTGTAGTGCGTGCATTTCTGTGTGTCTTGTTGTGCATGCGTTTCTGTGTGTGTGTTGCAGTGCATGCGTTTCTGTGTGTTTGTGTTGTAGTGCATATGTTTCTGTGTGTGTGTGTTCTAGTGCATGAGTTTCTGTGTGTGTGTTTGTACCCATGCATGTGTTGCTGTGTGTATGTTTTAGTGCATATGTTTCTGTGTGTGTGTGTATGTATTGTAGTACATGTGTTTCTGAGTGTGTGTATTGTAGTTCATGTGTTTCTGTGTGTGTGTTGTAGTGCATGCGTTTGTGTGTGTTGTAGTGCATGTGTTGCTGTGTGTGTGTTGTTGTTCATGCATTTTGTGTGTGATTGTATTATTGTGCATGTATTTCTGTGTGTGTGTTGTTGTGCATATGTTTCTGTGTGTTGTAGTGCATGCGTTTCTGTGAGTGTGTGTTGTCGTGCATGTGTTTCTGACTGTGTGGGTTGTAGTGCGTGCATTTCTGTGTGTCTTGTTGTGCATGTGTTTCTGTGTGTGTGTATTGTAGTACATGCGTTTCTGTGTGTGTCTGTGTACCCATGCATGTGTTGCTGTGTGTGTGTGTATGTATTGTTATACAAGCATTTCTGTGTGTGTGTGTACCCATGCATGCGTAGCCATGTGTGTGTATGTATTGTTATACAAGCATTTCTGTGTGTGTCTGTGTACCCATGCATGTGTTGCTGTGTGTGTGTGTATGTATTGTTATACATGCATTTCTGTGTGTGTGTGTACCCGTGCATGTGTTGTTGTGTGTGTATTGTTCACCAGATGTGTATGTATTAGTGAAGCAGTCTTTGACATTGACAGGCTGGACGTTCAGGCGCCTCGGGCAGCTTTATATTCTCAGACCTGACTTTAAAGTCAGGTCACATTTTCATCGGGGAGGAAAAGGTGGGATTTGCAGGTGAACTCGTTCCCACGTGTTGACATCTCAAAGACAACAACTGATACATCCTCAAGGGTGAAGTAACACTTAGTATTATTGATCCAAAAAGGGGCGTTTAAGATCGAAGGCCGGTGTTTGATTTTAAATGTGGTTATTTTGAGGGGGATTAGTAGCTATGATTCATTCTTTTTTTGATTGGTTCAGTCCAGGTGGATTTGGGTTTTTTTCTCCCAGCATAAAAACGGCAGTTTTCAATAGTCGCTCACTTGCCTCGATAACTTCCCTCGAGGGAGAATCTCAGCCGCCATCTGGGGTCGTTTCATTTCTCACAACAGCTGAAATCAACTCCTTGAGATTCACTCACCAAGGGCGGAAAGATCTAGTGAACAACAAAACTTGTATATAACCCACAATGCACTGCAGTGGTGCAGTAATGGACCACCATTGTCTGCTCTCTGTTTCCCAATGTGTATAAAAAAATATTTTCTTTTTTTTTTAATACTTTTGGAAATGAACATTTTTAAGCTTGATTCTCTCAGTACTGAATTGTTTTGAGAAATAAACTTCTATGTTTGTATACTTTACCCTGGTTGATGTCGTCCATGGTTACATGTCTTTATTGTTATTATTATTATTATTATTATTATTATTATTATGGATGTTGTTTACTACATGATAACATTTTTGAGAAATAAACTTCTATTGTTGATGTCATTCTTGGTTTCATGTCTTTATTATCATTATTTTTGTTGTTACTATTATTATTATTGTTATTATTATTATTATTATTATTATTATTATGGATGTTGTTTACTACATGATAACATTTTTGAGAAATAAACTTCTATTGTTGATGTCATTCTTGGTTTCATGTCTTTATTATCATTATTTTTGTTGTTACTATTATTATTATTGTTATTATTATTATTATTGTTGTTATTATTATTATTATTATTATGGATGTTGTTTACTACATGATAACATTTTTGAGAAATAAACTTCTATTGTTGATGTCATTCTTGGTTTCATGTCTTTATTATCATTATTTTTGTTGTTACTATTATTATTATTGTTATTATTATTATTATTATTATTATTATTATTATTATTATTATTATTATTATTATTATTATTATTATTATTATTATTATTATTATTATTATTATTATTATGGATGTTGTTTACTACATGATAACATTTTTGAGAAATAAACTTCTATTGTTGATGTCATTCTTGGTTTCATGTCTTTATTATCATTATTTTTGTTGTTACTATTATTATTATTATTATTATTATTATTGTTATTATTATTATTATTATTATTATTATTATGGATGTTGTTTACTTCATGATAACATTTTTGAGAAATAAACTTCTATTGTTGATGTCATTCTTGGTTTCATGTCTTTATTATCATTATTTTTGTTGTTACTATTATTATTATTGTTATTATTATTATTATTATTATTATTATTATTATTATTATTATGGATGTTGTTTACTACATGATAACATTTTTGAGAAATAAACTTCTATTGTTGATGTCATTCTTGGTTTCATGTCTTTATTATCATTATTTTTGTTGTTACTATTATTATTATTGTTATTATTATTATTATTATTATTATTATTATTATTATTATTATTATTATTATTATTATTATTATTATTATTATTATGGATGTTGTTTACTACATGATAACATTTTTGAGAAATACACTTCTATTGTTGATTATCATTCTTGGTTTCATGTCTTTATTATCATTATTTTTGTTGTTACTATTATTATTATTGTTATTATTATTATTATTGTTGTTATTATTATTATTATTATTATTATTATTATGGATGTTGTTTACTTCATGATAACATTTTTGAGAAATAAACTTCTATTGTTGATGTCATTCTTGTTCTGCTTCATTGGTGCTCCGCCCTCCAACGGCTTCGCTATGGGTTTACCCCGAGGCACCGCCTCGTCTCTGAGAAAGCTTAATGAACTCGCCACCCAGCAGGGGGCAGTACCTTCCTATAAAGGCGGGCAGCACCCGCCGCACTTTCTCCTTTTTCAACTCAGCGAGAAAGCTCCTGACAGTGGAATGTAATGATGGCGAATGAATATTGAAGTGAACCATGTGTGCACGAAGACTCCCTGAAGAGGAGACACACATGTCTGCTTCGTTTTGCCTAGAGGCCCAAATCACACGGGATGATTATGTGGCCTTCCGAGCGCTTCCCACGGCTTTTGACAGTGTTGGGAAGCGTTCGAGGCTTGTCGACCCACGCCGCCTCAGATCATGATTATGATCAACACAGGACTGCCGTGTTGTTTAAAATAACAACACGGCAGTCCTGTGCGCTGCACTCGACAAGCTCACGTTCCAACGTGTTGGGCCCTGATGAGTCGAGCTGAGTCGTCCATCGGTCATGAACAGATGTCGACGAGGAGGACGACTGGCTCGCTGCATGGAGTCGACCATGGGGTATGCGAGAGCGATCAGGTGAGTATCTCTTGCAGGTCTCATGGCCCTCCTGCAGCACTCGACGGATTCACTTGAGAGGTATTAGTGTGCATGTGGCTCCGCCTGTGAGTGTGACGTATTCACAGGCGTCATTAGAGACTTTCGCCGCTAATGCTAAGCTAACATGCTCCGCCGTTCATAGACGGCGAGAGTTTCCTCTCAGAACACAGTTCGGAGGAGGTTTTAAACCCCTTCGTCCGGGTCATACCGAGACTGTAATAACGGAGTCTGTCCACACGAATGAAGGGCAGACTCAACCATGTGCTTTGTTTCCAGATAAGCAAATGTCCACGAGACCGGCTTGATCAGCTGTGTTTACTTCACTTCCGTGTTGACATGCGCTGACGGGGTTTGACCGCCGATGAGCGTTGTCAAAAAAATCCCGGCGCCATGGATGACGTCACGTTTGGCGGAGAAACGTCATGGATGACGTCACGTTGGCGGAGAAACGTCATGGATGACGTCACGTTCGGCGGAGAAACGCCATGGAACGGACGCACCATTGAGAGGAATGGCCCGGCAGGAGGCGGCGCAGCTCCGCCATCACCTGCATGGGCGTGATGACGAGGCGCGACGAGGATACGCGGAGAAGATCCCGTTCGTCGGCCTGATAAGCAAATGTCCACGAGACCGGCTTGATCAGCTGTGTTTACTTCCGTGTTGACATGCGCTGACGGGGTTTGACCGCCGATGAGCGTTGTCAAGAAAATCCCGGCGCCATGGATGACGTCACGTTTGGCGGAGAAACGTCATGGATGACGTCACGTTTGGCGTGATGACGATGCGCGACGGGGATACGCGGAGACGGAGATCCCGTTCGTCGGCATCATCATCTGGTGCTGGGGGGAAGCGTCACCAGAGACCAGCCACCCCAGCAGCACCAACAACATCGGCAACAGCGGCGGCGTGCGACGAGTGAGCGTCGCCAAGATCCGCAGCGCGAGCCGGGGAGCCAGCAGCCGCAGCAGAGTCGACGGCCGAGGGCTCCTCCACCCTATTCATTCAAGGGAATGTGTCGGGAATAAAACAAGAGAACGTATGACGTTTCTGTGGTTCGTTCTGAGAGAGATGTTGGTAGCGTGCATGTGTTTCCGCCTGTGAGTGTGACGTATTCACAGGCGTCATTAGAAACTTTCGCCGCTAATGCTAAGCTAACATGCTCCGCCGGTCATAGACGGCGTGATTTTCCTCTCATAACACAGTCCGAAGGAGGTTTTAAACCCCTTCGTCCGGGTCATACCGAGACTGCAATAACGGAGTCTGTCCACACGAATGAGGGGCAGACTCCAACCACATGTGTTTTGTTTACAGACGAGCAGAGGTCCGCGAGACCGGCTTGATCAGCTGTGTTTACTTCCGCGTCGACCAGCGCTCGTGCCCGACAGAGCGTGACAGCTGATGAGGTGAGTGGAACTTGTCCGGACATGTCTATGTTAACCGGAGGTTGTTCCTTTCCCCACAGCGCTGTCTACAAACACTGGCACCGTGGAGGACGTCACGTTGGCGGCGGAGAAGCGCCATGGAACTGACGCAACCTGGTGTTTTTACGCGCGAGTTTTTTCGCCGTTCTGAGACCAGGCGAGGGCGAGGAACTTCCGTCCCGTCTGGTCGATCAACTGGAGAGGTGCGTGGCGGTCGGATCTCACGAGTGACGAGCAGGTCTGGACCGCCAGCGGGGCTGGAGAATGTACGGGACCGGGTGAGTGATGCGGTGCCGACGCGCGCGCGACCTAACTCACTTCAGCTCCGGGTTAATTCTCCAGCGCTTTCCTCCACATCGCGGGTTTTGTCAGCTCCGGTGACACTAAGAAGTGCTCAGGGAGTTGGGAAGACTTCCGGGGGGGGAAGGAAACACGCACGACGCGCATCTGAGGTGTCTCACGCGCACTTGCGCGCTTCTCCCACAGAGCCGGCTTTTATGTATGAGAGTGGGGGTTCTAGTGAATCCAACTCGAGTACATGCTCTGTGGATTCAAGAGATAGAGACGCGGCTTGTGTGATGCCCTTTCGTCTACGGCCCGTCCATGGGGGGCGGGCCGGAGGACTACCCAAGGTTCGCCAGGGCTGCGGTTCTGACAGAACATTATTCGGCTTGGAGTCGCCTGGTTTTACTTCTAGGACCCACTTGGCTGGGGGGAGTAATCAGGCGGGGCTATGCGCTACAGTTTGCCCGTCAACCCCCGCGTTTTTCAGGGATTCTCTGGACGCGTATGGTGGAGCAGGAGAAACTATCCTGTCTGAGAAACGAGGTGTCTACTCTGCTGCAGAAGGAGGTCGTAGAACTGGTCCCTGCAGCCGAGATGATGTCAGGGTTTTACTCCCGGTACTTCCTCGTGACGAAGAAGACCGGGGGTTGGAGGCCCATTCTGGACCTCAGCTATTTGAACAAGTTCATAGCTACCCGCCCGTTTCGCATGTTGACGGTCAAGAAACTGCTTTCAGGTGTATGTCCAGGAGATTGGATGACATCTATCGACCTGACCGACGCGTACTTTCACATACCGATAGTCAAGAGACATCGAAAGTACTTGCGTTTTCGCCCTCGAGGGTCGGGTGTTTCAGTACACTCGACTTCCGTTCGGCTACTCTCTGGCACCCAGGACCTTCACCAAGTGTGTGGAAGCGGCAGTGGAGCCTTTGAGAGTGAGTGGGGTAAGGATCTTGACCTATCTGGACGACTGGTTGATCCTTGCCAGGTCAGAGGCAGAAAGTTACGCTCACACACAGAAGGTGTTGAGCCATATTGCCACCCTGGGGTTCACAGTGAACCTCAGCAAGAGCGCTCTGACTCCAGCTCAACAGTTAGTTTACCTGAGGGTACTGTTGAACTCGGAGGAAGGATACGCGCGCCTCCCGGACGTGCGTATCCAGCCCATTCTCCGACTGACAACACAGTTGCTGGAAGCTCGGTGTCACGTGACAACAGCAGGCACTGTTATGTCCCTCCTGGGGCTCATGGCGGCAGCCCACACGGTTGTTCGGCTGGGCTTGCTGCACATGAGGGAGCTTCAGAGATGGTTTGGTCGTCTCAAGCTAGACCTCAAGCGGGAAAGAGGTCGGAAAGTGCGCCTTCCCGCTCGGGTTTTGCAGGACATCCAGTTCTGGAACTCTCACGCCAACCTCAGGCGGAGAGTTCCATTGGGTTGCGTCCTTCGTTACACTCAAGTGTTCACAGACGCTTCCCTGACAGGTTGGGGAGGCACCTCGGGTCAGGCCTATGCCAGTGGGGTCTGGAGCAGTCCGGTGCTCAGACACATAAACTGGCTAGAGCTGAAGGCAATTCACAATGTCCTGCTTCACCTCTCTCCCCAACTGTCACAGTCCAACGTCCTAGTATTTTCAGACAGCTCCACCGCCGTGGCGTACGTAAATCGCCAAGGTGGAGTCAGATCCCCAGCCCTTCTGTGTGTGGCAAGGAAGATTTGGCTGTGGGCGGACTGTCACCTGCTTTCGCTCAGAGCCCAGCACGTCCCGGGCGAGCTGAATGCAGTAGCGGACAGACTGTCGAGGGGGGCCGTCCAGGACGAATGGGGTCTGTCCGAGGCAGTGGCAAGCGAGATCTGGTCTCGATTCGGTCACCCGGTTGCAGACCTCTTCGCCAGCAAGGAGAACTTCAAATGCCCTCTTTGGTTCTCCCTCAGGGCTTCGGACCGCCCCCCACTAGGCGTGGACGCTTTAGCCCATTCGAGGTGGCCGGTCGGTCTGCTGTTCGCCTTCCCTCCTCCGCGGCTCCTTCTCCCCCTGATTCGGAGGACGAGGCGGGGGGGGCTGAGGTTAATTCTAGTGGCACCAGACTCCCCGGGGGCGCTCTGGTTCCCGGAGCTGGTGCGCATGGCGGTCGGGGCCCCGTGGGCCATCCCTTGGGGCCCCGCTGCCCTGTGTCAGGCGGGGGGGACACTGACAGCGCCCCCGGTGCTGGGCCGGCCTCTCAAGGTGTGGCTCCTGCACGGGACGAGCTGATCGGGACCCTGGACCCGGACGTTCTCCACACGCTGGAGAACGCCCGGGCCCCATCAACATGTAGGCTTTATGCCTCAAAGTGGGGGATATTCTCCCGCTGGTGTTCAGACAGGTCCTTGGACCCCAGCTCTTGTTTGGTCTCCGCTATCCTGTCTTTCCTGCAACATTTGCTGGATAACGGGCGGACTGTGGCGACACTGAGAGTGTTCGCATCAGCCATAGCGACGAGGCATGTCGGTTTGAGGGTGCTTCGGTTCGCGCCCACCCTTTGGTGGCGCGTTTCCTGCGGGGTGCCTGCAGGCTTCGACCTCCTGCAAGGCCTTCCAGCCCTCAGTGGGATCTCCAGTTGGTACTGGACTCTCTCACAGGGCCGACCTTCGAGCCTCTTGACCAAGTCCCATTGGATATCTTGTCTTCAAGGTATCGCTCCTTCTGGCACTAACAACCACGAAGAGAGCAAGTGAGCTTTGTGCCCTCTCCATTAGCCCTGAGTGTCTTTCCTTTGGCGTCGAGGAGTCTTCGGTGTCTTTGCGTCCTAACCCAGCGTTCCGCCCGAAGATTCTGAGTTCCTTGTTCCGGGCGACGACCTTCACGCTGCGGGCCTTTCACCCGCCGCCTCACTCGGACCCGGGTCAGGAGCGTCTCCACCTGTTGTGTCCAGTGAGGGCGTTGGCCTGTTACTTGCGGCGGGTGGCCGAGTTTAGGCGCTCTGATGCCCTTTTTGTCTGCCACGGTAGATGCCGGCGGGGAGAGGCTCTCTCCCCCCAGAGGTTCTCTCATTGGGTGAGATCGGCCATTATCCGTGCCTACCGAGCAGCGGGTGGATCCGCTCCTAGCGGTCTGAGGGCACATTCCACCCGTGGCGTGGCAGCCTCAGTGGCTCTTTTGCGGGGTGGGGCAGCAGAGGATATCTGCTCTGCTGCCTCTTGGGCGTCCACGTCTACCTTCGCTAAGGCCTATCTCCTCGACGTAACGGCGGGATCAGTAGCTCATACTGTCTTGAGCGCTGTTGTGCCCCCCTCAGGGCCCACGGCTCAAGTGGGATTGGACCCTGGGCCGGCGGGGCCCTAGTGATGCTGCTCCAGGAGCGGCGTCCAGCTGGGGGTACATTTATCCCGTCAGGCTTCGCCTTTTGGGTAAACCCATAGCGAAGCCGTTGGAGGGCGGAGCACCAATGAAGCAGAACCCCTGAGTTATCTATTATAACCTCAGGTTCTGCGAGTTGGTGCGAAGCCCTCCAACCTCGTCGCCCAGCGGCCGCCCTTCTCGCTGAGTTTTCAGTTGGAGAAAGTGCGGCGGGTGCTGCCCGCCTTTATAGGAAGGTACTGCCCCCTGCTGGGTGGCGAGTTCATTAAGCTTTCTCAGAGACGAGGCGGTGCCTCGGGGTAAACCCATAGCGAAGCCGTTGGAGGGCTTCGCACCAACTCGCAGAACCTGAGGTTATAATAGATAACTCAGGGGGTTTCATGTCTTTATTATCATTATTTTTGTTGTTACTATTATTATTATTGTTATTATTATTATTATTATTATTGCACAGATGTTTTTTACTAGTTCCTCCCTCGCATCCAAATAGACATTTATTTTTTTAAAGCCAATAAACCGCTTGAATGAAAAATACAATTTTACGTTTGAAGAATTGTTAAAAACAAGAGAAGCCAATTCCAAGCAGCAGAATTACAAAAACAACAAAAAAAGTATTACAAATAACAAATAAAATAAGCTTGTTTACGAAATAAAAATAGTAAAGAAAGCAGGAAAAAAGGGCGAAGTGAAAATGAAACCCTGGACCAATAAGAAAGCGACAAAATCCTTCCTCAGATTTTGCACGTCCTGATAGATACTAAAGCAGCACTGGGTACTTTTGGATACCTTAATATTTTTATAGTGAAAGTTTTAAAATATACAGAGTAAATAAAAAGAAAGAGACGCAAAAATAAAAAGAAGAAACATTTGTCCGAGAATGAGAAAAGCGGTCGTGAATCACATGAAAGAATATCCTAATTGGATAATACAGCGTTGATTAGATAAATAATTGTGCGTATTAATGTGTATAGTTTGAGCTTCATACATTCACAAACCTAAAAACATATTTAGTTTGTAAATAACTATCACGTAGAGCAGGTTCAAGTCTGCCTGTTGGATCTATAAGAAAGGAGATGATGTGAGTTTTCGTCTTCCTGCTCACTTTCATGTATCTTGATGATGGAACATTTGACAGTGGAGTCCTTATTATCTCTCTGTCAGTGGTGTTCATAAAACTGTAATCCTATCACTTCCACAAGCACCGGAACGTGATCGGGCTGTGATGAACCGCGTCTGCACAATCTTCCACCAGGGAAATCTGCGAGCTCTGACACCGCCTTCCCCGGATTGAATCATGTTAACAAATGTTCAGCATTCCTGGAGAATACTATTGAGGAAACCTCTGATTTAGTTTGCCCCTTTTTTATTTTTTTATTTTAAAAGAAAAATGATGTCTGGATAGACAAACAGAATCGTTTCAAACCTCACAGGTGAATATATAAAAGCATCAAATGGGAACTTTTGTTCTCAAAACCTCGCCCCCTGAGTCGGTTTAGTCGAGAACACCTTGGAGGTAAATATGTGGCACGGGGTCTCCATTTTTTGTGTCAGATGAAGTTAGTCACTGGTGGTTTTATCCAAAGGCTCTCGGAGGTTGACAGATTCCCCGGGCGCTATCATTGTTACGCCAGAAGGCAAGATAAGGGAATACATTTCTTTTTTTTTTTTAGCAACAATTGGTGATATTTTGCTTACAAGTTTTCCTTTTTGTGTTGTGTTGTAAAAATAAAAGAATATATCCCGGTCGTTGAAACGATCTCACAAAACAATCTGTATACGCTGCTGTCTATGCTGAGACGTACCTTGAAAGGGTTATAACAACCATCTTTGTAGAAGATGAGCTTTTCAAATGTATTCATTCCATCTAAACATAATAATAGGATATTGATCTGGACACAGAGAATAAAAACAATATTGTTTTCCAATGGTGAGATTAATATTAAAGACTGCAGACATGTTTGTAAACCAATCTTTTCTTGTGCTGATGTTTTAATAACTTCTTTCCTTAAAATGTTACGCATGTATTTACAAAACACAATCTCTGTTATTAGGTCTGCAGAAGAAAGACTGCTTGAACATCCCGAAGTGAGTCAAAAAACTCAGACATGAATAGGAGTCCAATATCTCAGACAATAATTGGAGTCCAAAAGCTCAGTCATGAATATGAGTCCAAAAACTCAGACATGAATAGGAGTCCAAAGAATCAGACATGAATAGGAGTCCAAAAACTCAGACATGAATAGGAGTCCAAAAGCTCAGACATGAATATGAGTCCAAAAAATCAGACATGAATAGGAGTCCAAAAAATCAGACATGAATAGGAGTCCAAAAGCTCAGACATTATAGGAGTCCAAAATCTCAGACATTAATATGAGTCCAATATCTCAGACATGAATAGGAGTCCAATATCTCAGACATGAATAGGAGTCCAAAAACTCAGACATGAATATGAGTCCAAAAGCACAGACAATAATAGGAGTCCAAAAGCTCAGACATGAATATGAGTCCAAAAGCACAGACAATAATAGGAGTCCAAAAAATCAGACATGAATAGGAGTCTAAAAGCTCAGACATTATAGGATTTCAAAAACTCAGACATGAAAAGGGGTCCACAATCTTACAGATGAATAGGAGTCCAAAATCTCAGACATTAATATGAGTCCAAAAACTCAGACATGAAAAGGAGTCCACAATCTCACACATGAATAGGAGTCCAAAATCTCAGACATTAATATGAGTCCAAAAACTCAGACATGAAAAGAAGTCCAATACCTCAAACATGAATAGGAGTCCAATATCTCACACATAAATAGGAGTCCAAAAAATCAGACATGAATATGACTCCAAAAGCACAGACAATAATAGGAGTCCAAAAGCACAGACAATAATAGGAGTCCAAAAAATCAGACATGAATAGTAGTCCAAAAGCTCAGACATTATAGGATTTCAAAAACTCAGACATGAAAAGGGGTCGACAATCTTACAGATGAATAGCAGTCCAAAATCTCAGACATTAATATGAGTCCAAAAACTCAGACATGAAAAGGAGTCCAATACCTCACACATGAATAGGAGTCCAATACCTCACACATGAATAGGAGTCCAATATCTCACACATGAATAGGAGTCCAATACCTCACACATGAATAGGAGTCCAATACTTCACACATGAATAGGAGTCCAATACCTCACACATGAATAGGAGTCCAATACCTCACACATGAATAGGAGTCCAATACTTCACACATGAATAGGAGTCCAATACCTCACACATGAATAGGAGTCCAAAATCTCAGACATTAATATGAGTCCAAAAACTCATAGGACCCAATAGGAGTTACAGCAGGTATTGCTTGCTCAGCTCCAGTCGTGGGGAGAGAAAGGGAGAAAACAAGAAGTTAAAAAAAACAAAATAACACAACAATAAAAGGAACATAACAGCAACTCTGCGAATGTCCTCTTTGTTGGAACAACGACGACTAGCTCCACGACCATCACGTAATGTATGACACCTATTGATGAATTAAACTTAATGAAGCTACTTTTAAAATGGTTCTTCTTCGTGATGAACCAGGAGTGCAACCTTAATCTCAACATTTAATTCACTAATGTTCTCTAAACCTGCCTCGCAGGCTTGACTGAGGAAGGTGTGAAGACTCTGCTTAACTGGTTCTGACGTACCAAAGGACTCATGTTTTATTCATCTGAATATGATTGAAGCAGAAGTACAAGATGGTGTCTTCAACTGTGTTTATTTATTAATCCAGAACTAACCCGTGGACAAACCTGGGGGTATTTATTCTGTCAGGCCGACTTTTCAGGGGTTGATCATTTTCTTGGGGCAGCGAAGCCATGACTCATAGGCCTTGAGAAATTAGTTTTATAATCCCAAAATATACATATACTTCTGAGATGATGGTGTGTCTCTTCATATGCCTCAAAACAGATGTCCTACACAGACCGCCATCTAGTGGACTCTGAAAATAATGACACTGCTTCATAAAGCTTCATCAGACCAGCACTTCCTAAAACCCTATAGTCATATTCAGAGTTGTACCATTTGTAATAATAAAAGAAAGACACAAAATAAATGGACTAGTTTCTACATGATTTGTGACCTCAATGGACCCAATGCCATCTCAAAAGCAGGCCTGCTCACTTCTTTGTTCTATATCTTTGTTCTCTTAGACCTTTTGGGGTTCAATAAACCTCAAACAAACAGAACAGAAACATCCTACTTCTGACACCATTGGTCACAGAGTGAAAAATACCCGTCCCAAGTCAAGGGGTCAAAGCCGGACCAGATGAACTAATGTGAAAACCCAACTCTCCAGACTCACTCGCATGTTTCAAATGTTGAAGTCTTCCTCTCGAAGATGCAGGAAGTCCTTCATCGTGACCATGTTTTGAACTCATTACTTTACAAAGTTCTCCTCCGTCTGAAATCAGGGCGAACAAGAGGTTACGAGAGCGGCGTCCATTATGACGTAATAATGGTTTCACTCCTCCTCCAGCCAGCAGTAATCACGCCGTGCTTTTTTTATGCAATGAGTCCCTTGGAGGTGGAGACTTACGGGATTGATGATGCGCAGTGACAAACCTCAGTGCTTGATCAAGTACAGAAGAGTGGGCGTGGTTATGGTTAACAAGATTTCAGGTGTAAGTACTCTTAGGGAAGCCTAATCCGCATGGAATCTTACATCTCAAGATCGTGGGTTCAACTTCAAAGCATGACCCATAAGATTTTGTCCAGGAAGTCCACCTTAAGCAAACTTGCTCTGCCTCCCCAAGCGCACTACCCTCTGAATGGCCCCTCATTCCCTGGGCGCTCCATCTTTAACATTCTTAGAAAAAAGGGCTTACCTCAGGGGTTTGGCTCACACCTTAGTGATGGGATGAACAGCCTTTCCCTTTGCAATTTGGTTGCTGCCTCTCTGCGTGGAAAGGAGCCAGCAGCGAAAGACCAGACTCCTTACAGGACGCCCCAAACTTCATGCTTCATATCTTTTCACTTCTGTACGCTCAAAGTCTGTCAATGCATCGCTCTCCCTCACAGCCCATGCCGCGCTCTACTTTAGAAATTGAACGCTTGGCTGTATGTGACAGCTCTGGAATATGAGCAAGGCGTTTTACTACTCGCCTGACGGTTACAGTTTTGCTGCTGTCAAGGTACTATTTTTTAAACTGAGAATTAATAATCGTTTGTCTCTTTTATAATCCTAAACAGCAACTAATGTGAAAACCAAACTCACCTGACTCACATGTTTTCAAATGTTGAAGTCTTCCTCTCCGAGATGCAGTAAGTCTCTCATCATGACCATGTTTTCAACTTATTACTTTTTAAAGTTCTCCCCCGTCTGAAATCTGGGCGAACAAGAGGTTACGAGAGCTGAGTCTTTTATGACGTAATAATGGCTTCACTCCTCCTCCAGCCAGCTGTAATCACCCACCGCTTTGTTTATATAAGGAGGTGGAAACTTCAGGGATTGCTGACGCTTAGTGACAAACCTTGAAGCCTGACCAAGCACAGAGTGTGCGTGGTTATGATAAATAAGATTGAATCTCCAGAAAAACAACGGTGGGCGGGGCTTAAGATCATTTTCTAACGTCCATATTTCAAAGGAAAGAGATTTTTCGGAGAAACAGACACACAATGATGATACAATAGAGTCCAACATATGTTTAAAGGGCATCTAATGTGCTGATTTAAGTGTGTCTTAAATTGTTCTAGGACCTCTATTGTACTCTATTCTACTCTATTATACTCATCAGTATGTTTCTTTCTGCACATAACTCTCATTTAATAAAGATATTTACATTAGAAATGACGCTTAAGCCCCGCCCACTTAAAATGCGCCGTTTTGGCTGAGAAGAAGTCTCGTCCAAGCAGCCACTCTGCTCTGATTGTTCACAAAAACACGAGTTGCATTCAAGGACTCACGTAAATTTCAAACTTAGCCCTAAAACTCCCAATTTGTACATTAAAAATGAATAATAAAAATAAGTAAGTAAGTAAGTAAGTAATATTCATTTATATAGCGCTTTTCGAGACCATTTCACAAAGCGCTTAAACAATCAAAACAATACTCAAAAAAAAAAAGAAAAAAAGTACATACTTTAAAGATATTACTGAGAACAACACAGGAGTTCGAGAAATTCAAGGAAAAGCCTGAACAAATAGAAACGTCTTAAGATGTTTCTTAAAGGAGTCAGTAGATCCATCAAGCGCAGAGAGAGAGGAAGATCGTTCCAAAGCTTAGGAGCAACAGCCTGAAAAGATTTCTCTCCTCTGGTCCTGAGCCGTGTGCGTGGAACCATCAGTAGATTCTGATCCACAGACCTCAGAGCCCGAGCTGGGGTGTAAGGCTGGATCAGATCAGTGATGTAAGGAGGAGCCTGACAATGAATAGATCTGAAAGTAAGAACCAGAATTTTAAAGTTGATCCTGAAAGAAACTGGAAGCCAGTGAAGAGTTTTAAGGACCGGAGAAATGTGAGTTCTTCTACTAGAGCGGCTCAGAATTCTCCCTGCAGAGTTTTGAATCAACTGCAGACGAGACACATCCTTCTTGTTAAGACATGAAAACAAACTGTTACAATAGTCCAGACGAGAAGAAACAAACGCATGGATTACAAGCTCCAGATCATGTTCCGACAACATTTTCCTAAGTTTAGAGATTTTTCTTAGTTGAAGGAAACACTTTCTGGTCAGTTTTCTTCAGTGTTGAACAAGAGACATGTCTTTATCAAATACAACACCCAGGTTTCTCAGGCTCAGTTTGACAGACTGACCTAAGTCACCCAAGTACTGACTCAACCCTGGAACCTTATCATCAGGAGCAATCACCAGAGTTTCAGTTTTGTCCACATTTAGCTGTAAAGTGTTTTCACTCAGCAATTGTTTGATTTCTAGCAAACAATTGACTAAGCTGTTCAGCCTCTGGGGCTAAGTTGGATCAAAAGAGCAGTAGAGCTGGATGTTATCAGCAAAAATAAGGTTTGCTGCTTAATGTACACATTACAAAAACACCTAAAGGCAGAAGTAACTTTCACTATGTTTACATAAATATTTATTTTTATTTATTTATCTTATTAACATGTAGGTTCTTAACTGATTTAGATCTTCTAGGGGAGGACACCTGCACCAGAGTGATGTCAGAATGTTTAATTTAAACTGTGATCTCGTTTAGCGAAATTTCAGACGAGAGAGAACTTTATTAAGTAATAACTTCAAAACTGAGCAACGTCATGATGAATGAACTACTGCATTTTGAAGAGGACGACTTCAACATTTACATCATGTGAATAAGTCACGAGAGTTGGCTTTTCACATTAGGTGCCCTTTAAGACACACTCAAAGCAACACATTAGTTACCCTTTAAAATATAAACCCACTTCTGTGCAGGACGCAGGGAAACAACTGGAAACCACACAGACGGGAAGAAAAATAAGCTCTGTTTTAACCGAAGAGGCATTGAACCATTTCCCAAGACTCCTCACAAGATAAGGCTCGCCATCATTCACACAAAACCACGCTATCGATTCTCTGTCTCCGTGTGTGTGTGACTCCCACATGGATTCACACTCCCTTCTCCGCTATCAAGCACATCAGCTGCACGCTGTCTGTGGGGTAAAGCCATTTGTTTGTGGCCCACATCTCAAAACATGTCAGCTCCCCTGAAGCGAGAAGGCAGCATGTGCTCCCTCTCTCCTCCCCTGCATGTACCAACGATGCTCGCATCGCTCATCTACATATAAAAAGGGGGGAGCTGTTTAATTTAAAGATTTATGTCGCGAGAGTGTCAGTCATTTCTCATTGAGGTTCGTCGTTAGTTCCGTCGTCTGATCCGTCCTGCCTTGTTCTTTTTTACACCCCATCCCTAATGAAGTGTAGCCTGTGTCAGTCTACACCTTATGTAACTTATTTCTCCTCCTTATTTCTGACATTTAGTTGTCAGGGTGAAGACAACATTCACTGCTGCATCACCCTTAGCGCCATTTTGATTCACCTCATCAGTCTGTATTCATCTCGCTAGAATTCGTTTGGCTTCATTTTAGAGTTATTACGTCATGAACTTGTCCCCCGTCGGAAATCTGGGCGAACCAGAGGTTATGAGATCGGAGTCCATTATGATGTAATAATGGCTTCACTCGTCCTCCAGCCAGCTGTAATCACGCCCCGCTTTGTTTATACAACGAGTCCCATGTAGTTGATGACTTCCGGGGTCGATGACGCGCAGTGACAAACCTTGATGCTTGACCAATCGCAGCAGAGTGGGTGTGATAATTTAATTTTAAATGTAAGATAACACAGAGAACAACACAGGAGTTCCAGAAAATCAAGGAAAAGCACAAATAAAAATGTCCTAAGATGTTTCTTGAAGGAGTCAGTAGATCATCAAACACAGATGTTTCTTGAAGGAGTCAGTAGATCATCAAACACAGATGTTTCTTGAAGGAGTCAGTAGATCATCAAACACAGATGTTTCTTGAAGGAGTCAGTAGATCATCAAACACAGAGATGGTTCCAAAGCTTAGGAGCAACAGTCTGGAAAGATTTCTCTCCTCTGGTCCTGAACCGTGTTCAGGAACCATCAGTAGATTCTGATCCACAGACCTCAGAGCCCGAGCTGGGGTGTAAGTCTGGATCAGATCACTGATGGAAGGTCTGACCATGAATAGCTCTGAAAGTAAGAACCAGAATTTGAAAGTTAATCCTGAAAGAAACTGTAAGCCAGTGAAGAGTTTTAAGGATCGGAGAAATGTGAGTTCTTCTACTAGAGCGGATCAAAATTCTCGCTGCAGAGTTTTGTATGAACTGCAGGCGAGACAGATCCTTCTTGTTTAGACATGAAAATAAACTGTTGTACAAAAACATAATGAGTACAATGGAGGTCTAATATTCAAGGTATTTGTATGTTTTTAAGTGTCTTTTTGGACAAAGAAGAAGACGACTGAGCATCAGTCGCTACATTAAAATAGACAAACATGTTGCACCGACTCCCCTGACAAAACCCTACTGCATTAGCAACTAAATATTAAGGGTGTGTATAGGTATGAATATGGCGATACAATACGCATCACAACACAGGGGGAACAAAACGATATATTGCGATACTATAGGAACAAGGATAAAATTGTAGTATAGACAAGTACTCGACTTGACTTTCGACAAAGTCGTAACTGCTCTCATACGTTTTGAAACCAAAATATGTCCAAAACATCAGCTTTAAAAGCTGCTGTATCCTCTCGTCCTCAGTCATCGCGGGGATCTTGCAGGATTTAATGGTTCCTTTAGCTGGCGGAAGAAATAATGACTGCAACTGGTGGTTTAATTGCAACACAAAAACAAACAAACACTAATTGTAAATCGAAAAATAGTTCATTTATTTCAAAAACTCTTTATTGAAGTGTAAACCATCAAAGAACTATGATTAAAAACAAAAAGAATTTAAGCCAAAAACTTAATCAATACAGTGCTGTCATATAATATTGATATAGCATCGATAAAACCAACAAAATATTGTGATATATTGTCGTATTAATATTTTATAACAGCATGACTTCTTGTTCCAACTCATACGATTGACTTTTATTTTCCATTGTTTTGCGTGTTTAGAGTTGCAAAGATTTAATATTACAATCATTACAAACAAGGTAATAACTATTTGTAAAACACCTTCAATAACATGTTTTACCGAGTCACAGAGAAAGACAGTCACAAATAGAAAAAAGCCCACATGGGAGTCGATAGACTCTAATAGAGAACAATAAATATGTCGTGCTCTTCATCTAAACGTCCCCACTAACCACTCACAGAAAAGACTGCAATCCTTTCCGTCATCTGTTCCAGGGATATAACAACAGATGCCTCAACAAAAGAAGAAAAGAAAAAAAAATCAGCTTCTCTGCAAAATCAATCGTAAGAATCTCTGCACCACACTGACATCTGCAGGTAAACACGAGCGTTGCACTGAACAAAAAAATTGTAGAAAGTAAAGAAAATACAGGTTCTAGTGTTTTTAGATCCAAAGAAACACGTTTGGATGAAGCATTAAAATTCTTAAAGATGAAGCAGTGCGAACAAGTGTCATTTCAATCAACATTGTAATGGTTGAGATGATGTTGAAAGAGAAGCTTCATGGTTTACCATCTATTGGGAACAGGATTGAAGTGACGTGGTCTTGAGTTGAATGTTCTGACAGTAGAACATTCCCACGACGAATCAATCGTTCCAAACTTAAACGAGATCGATAAGGATATGAATAAATCTTAAGCCCTTCGTTCACATGAATACGATGACAGTGATGTCTCTGTTGGCTGACAACCAGAGTGAGGCTTTATTAATAACTCAGGCCGAGTCACTCAGACTCATGGAAGGATCGACACTTAATTGCTGCTGAGGGAAGTTCGGTCCTTCATACAGACTGGGATTCTTCTTTGGAACACTAATTACTATTATTAACACTCTTATTATTGATTGCAAATGGCTGAGCCAGTGTGTGAGTGTGTGTTATCACGTTTACTCAACCACACCATTGACATGTTAAACACTGCCTGTGACACATACTTTTGTTTACTTCAATTGACGCAAGCTGTTATTTACGTATGTGTTTCAGGGAATCAATTACCTACGGTGGAGTATAAAGATGCGTTAGATGCAGTTGATTCCGATACCAGCTTTTTTTTGGTACCGAGAGTTAGTGATGGTCTGTTTAAAGGGCACCTAATGTGAAAACCCAACTATATTGAGTTATTAACATGTTGTAAATGTTGAAGTCGTCCTCTTCAAAATGCAGTAGTTCATTCATCATTACGTTGCTCAGTTTTGAAGTTATTACTTAATAAAGTTCTCGTCTGAAATCTCGCCAAACGAGATTACGGTTTAAATGAAACATTCTGACATCACTCTGGTGCAGGTGTCCTCCCCTAGAAGCTCTAAATCAGTTAAGAACATACATGTTAATTAACAAAATAAATATTTATGTAAACATGTTGAGAGTTACTTCTGTCTTTAGGTGTTTTTGTAATGTGTACATTAAGCAGAAAACCTTATTTTTATTATTAGTTTTTAATGTACAAAACGGGAGTTTCAGGGGCGATTTTGAAATTTACGTGAGTACTTGAATGCAACTTGTGTTTTGTGACCAATCAGAGCAGAGTGGGCGTGGTTGCTTGGACGAGACTTCTTCTCAGCTGAAACAGCGGATTTTAAGTGGGCGGGGCTTAAGCGTATTTTCTGATGTAAATATATTTATTAAATGATAGTTTTGTGCAAAAAGAAACTGATGAGTATAATAGATTATAATAGAAGTCCTAGAACAATCTAAGACACACTTAAATCAGCACATTAGGTGCCATTTAAAGCTTCATGAGGCAGTGGCATTATTTTCAGAGTCCACTAGATGGAGGTCTCTGCACTATTTTCCTTTGTTTTGAACAACTCTTCTAATGAAACATAATTTTTAAACTGATGGCGCCACCTACTGACCTCTTATCAACATGACACTGTTTCATGAAGCTTCATTAGCACATCACTACCGAAATTACAGAAGTAGTTGGCGGAACTGACAGTAGGCAGTATACGAGTGTGTGCTCGAAACACTTCACTACAGCAACACTTACTATAGTAACATAACGCTTAACATTACGTTAACACAATGTAAAGATACTGTTATGTAATGTAACATATTGAGATGCTTCCTGGGGGTTGCTGAGCTCATGTTATTTGAAAATAATAACATTTTTTCTTTACAATAAAAGCTGGATGACACTAACCAGGAGCAAAAGAGTCACAGAAATGTTTGGAAGGCAAAGAAAATATATAAAAAATGGTGTTCTTTTTATACTTTAGGTGCTTATCAGCACTGTTTGTATGTGTAATGTTGTTGATTTCCTTATTTATTTGCACAGTAATAATACAAATGATTGAAGGAGGTTTGTTATTGTACTTTGAGGCTGCTCAACACTGTTTGAATGTATAATAGTTGTTGGTTTTGTATATTTTTGCATTCATATGGAAAAGGTTGTAACCATGACGACCCTTTGAATTTGAAACGATTCACTGTTGGTTTTCCTTATTTTAATAAAGTTGTGTACTTTAAAGTAAGGCTTCTTTATTTTTTTTAAACATGGTATCAAAGAATCGAAAAAATCTACTGGTATTAGTCACGACATTTTTGTATCGTGACAACCCTAGTAGGTTCTGTATTTTAAGTAAAATCACTCTGACTTGAAACCAATTACAACATCTGCTCAAGTTTGACTTATATGTCAGTTTCTTAAAATGACCATTATTATTATTATTGATGAGTTAATGAAGCTTCATGAAGCATTAGCCTCTTTTAGATGCCACAAGATGGCAGTCTCTGCTCTAAAATCCATTGCTTTAAGCAGCTATTTAAACCTTTTTGTAGAACAGTCTTTCAAAACAAAGGAAAATAGTGCAAAGACCACCATCTAGTGGACTCTGAAAATAACGACACAGCTTCATGAAGCTTCAACAGACCATCACTAGTAAGTATTGAATTTGTAACTTTACGCAACTGTGTCGCCAACTTGCCCGACGACATTCTGCAGTCGCAGTGAACAAGCAAATGTTTCTGGTGAGAAAAACTTTTGCCGGCGTCCTTCACTGTGTGAAGGTGACCCCCCACACCCCCACACCCCCCACACACCCCCCCGTACCCACACACGGTTTTTCCTCGGAAGCTTATTTCCTGAGCCTTGATCCTTTTCATCATCCGTCCTTCTGAAACTCAGCCTACTTGGCTTTAACGACTTCGGATTAACATTAAAAGGAGAAAACATTCTCTGAGGTTCAAAGTCTTTATCCCTGATATTTGACTTAAAACACGCCTGGTCCAGAATAAATATAAAACAAAGTTTTGTTCCCACCACTTTTGATACCTAAGAGATTATGAAACAATTACATGGTTTTAAATGTTTAACACATAACATCTAAGGGCAAGACTGTAGATC
Organism: Callionymus lyra; assembly: GCF_982586985.1. Lineage (NCBI taxonomy): Eukaryota > Metazoa > Chordata > Actinopteri > Syngnathiformes > Callionymidae > Callionymus > Callionymus lyra. Next base: position 45,863,953 of record NC_141818.1, on the reverse strand, counting down.
AAGGAAAGGAAAACGCTAAATGCCAATCAAATTCATCGCTCAAATGACTTTATACAAATAACTCACTCAGTCCTGGGAAGAATTTTCTGTTTTATCTAAAATCTTAAGCAGTGTGTGTCTGAGTCCATCTGGGGTCACGACCCAGTACATTGACCAATACCAAAAATAAACCTTTTTCCTGATAAAAAAAATTCATGTCTCAGACACGAAGAGGAAAAATTGAATTAAATTGAATTGAAGTGGAAGTGAAATTTAAAAATGTAAAAAAAAAATCACAATAAGAGCCCAATATCCCTGCAACATGTATTTTTACATGCAATTAAAGAGAGAACAAAACATGTACTTTGTTTTGGGTCAGCACCGAAAGAACTTGTTATTATATAAATTATTATATTAACTACGAAACAAATAATAATGACATTTAAATTACAATAGGTAACTCTTCAGAACATATTCATACTATTTTGTGGATTATTTACAAACTGTTTCTGTGTGTACCTAAAATTCTCAAACCTGTTAGTTATTTATTATGTTTTTTTTTATGTTGCTTTTGAAAAACATTTTAACACCTGATACTATAGTTTCTAAAGCAAAAATAAAACAAAAAGCAGCTTTACAAACAACTAACTTACTATTAATAACTTATTCACTGACTTTTTGAGCTTATTAAGCGGAAAACAGCAGCAAACCGGAAATTGCACTACAAAATAAAAGCATAGCGCGGCTGTTTCCTGTCTCCACGCCCTCACCTGGTCTATTTAAGACAGCCGTGCGTAAAAGACGATCTTTGTCACCTGAGGCAGGATCGCTGAAGCCAGTCAAGATGGTGAGAGATATTCTAGCCACACACTCAATAATCTTAATAAATTATATACGTTTACGTTAGTGTTTGATTCAAAATAGAGAAACCGCTGAATATATTTTATTTGTTTAATATAGTGAGCTAGAAAATGTGGTATTTATAGTCAACATTTTAAAATGTTTTCATCAATTAAATGACAAACTGTTATAATAGACATTTCATTATACAGTGAACGTGCAGAAATTGACGCTTGTGTATTAAAACATGTATTCATCTTTAAATTAAATTATTTGGACATGAATTATTTTATTAAAATCTACTGCAACTTTATATAGTGAGCTAGAAAATGTGGTATTTATAGTCAACATTTTAAAATGTTTTCATCAATTAAATGACAAACTGTTATAATAGACATTTCATTATACAGTGAACGTGCAGAAACTGACGCTTGTGTATTAAAACAACATGTATTCATCTTTAAATTAAATTATTTGGACATGAATTATTTTATTAAAATCTACTGCAACTTTATTTCAATAACATGAGTTTAACACGTTTTTTATAATCTTCTTTGTTCTTGCTATGATTAACTGTTAAAGACTTTAGGTGATCCTTGAGAAGATCCGTACTGAAGAAGAGTCATGTGACGGCTGTTATCAGTCGTGGACGTCAGTCCTAAGAGTCGCAGTTCAGCGATAAGTTTAAATCATTTTTATGGTTTGACAGTTTGACGACCGCCAACAAACGGAACTGACTTATTGACTTTAGCCGTCTGTCGTACCTGGTTGATCATCGACAGCGATGATAAGACCAAGAGTGATAATGATTGTTCTGTGACGCCGTCACTCCTCTGGATCCCATCTGTGGGAAACATTAGTTTGGCATTCAACTGTAGTTCCATTGATTTCTCGCACACATTTCATTTAACGGCTTGGAACTAGTCATATGTATTGATAACATGGAGAAAATGACACTAGCAGAAAGAAGTTTGTGAATCTGTATTCAGAGAATATTTAGTCTGACACAAGGAGAACAGGAAGTGCCAAAAACAACCTAAATATTCAGGCCCATACAAAGAGCCATTGATGATGTCAATACCAACCAGTATTATTATCGTTTATTCCATAATTTCCTCTTGCTGATGTCCTTGGAGGAGTCTAGGCCTATCCCAGCTACTTCGGGTGAGAGGCCGGGATCACCCTGAACAGTAGTGATGGACAGATTCATGAAACAGTGTTCTGATTACTCTGGATCAGAGTTTTCTTTTTAGGGTAACCATACCAACCCCCCGCCCCTGGCCCCCTAAACAGCTGGGATAGGTTTAAGACCCCTGCGAAATCCATAAGGGAATAAAGATGTATGAATAAGTTGCAGTCGAAGGTCAATTGAAGGTCACTAACCCTTCTTAGTAGAGGGGATTGTGGGCATGAGTCCTGAGATTAAGGGGGTAAAAGGGATTGGGTATGACCACACCCACTCTGCTGTGATTGGCCAACGCATCAGGGTTTGTCATGCGGCGTCATCGATCCCGGAAGTCTCCACCACCAAGGGACTCGTTGTATAAACAAAGCAGGCGTGATTTCAGCGCGACGTGAAGCCATTTTTACGTCATAATGGACTCCGCTCTCGTAACCTCTCGTTCGCCCAGATTTCAGACGAACTTTATAAAGCAATAAGTTGAAAACATGGTCATGATGAGGAACTTGCATTTGAAACATGGGAGACAGGAGTTGTTTTTTCAAATGAGTTACCTTTTAAAATAAAGCAGTCTTAGGAATATTATTATTATTATCATGATTAAACTCAAACCAATCACTTCTACCTCTTTGTAGAAAATCAGCAAGATGTCGTTCAAGGAGGGGCAGGAGTTGAAGTTCCGCGTCAAGCCCAAGGACAACTGCGACCGGTAGGTATCGAGAACTTTTTGACCGGGAGCGTCGCGGCCGCTCATCCTCGGACCTCCTGCTCCGCCAGGTTCGCCATCAACATCGGCCTCGACGACGACAACATCGCGCTGCACTTCAACCCTCGCTTCGACTGCGGCGACGACGTCAACGTCATCGTTTGCAACTCCAAGTCCGGGGGCGGCTGGGGCGACGAGCAGCGGGAGGGCAACTTCGGCTTCGTGCGTGGAGAGGAATCCAAGGTTTGTTCGCTAAACCAAACACTTTGGTTCACGGTCTCTCAACATCCCCAACTATAGAGTCATTTCTTTGAATCTTTGCAGTTTTACATCAGCTTCAACATGACGGACTTTTTCATCAAACTCCCCGACGGCTGCATGATGAGCTTCCCCAACCGACTGGGCGAGTGCAAGTACAATTACATCGAGGTCACCGGGGAAGCCAGAATCATTGGTCTCAAGGTCAAGTAAAGGCCGTCACCCGAACACGTCTTGCTTCATTCTCTTGTGTGGAATTGATTTGGAATTGGTGATGTAATGTCACGCCAAAGCCTGTAGAGGGAAGCAAAGCATGACTTCCCAGTATTTGCTGTGCGTGTCAGTGAAGGCTGTCGAAATAAAAGTGGATTTTGTGATTTCTTTTTAATTTATTTAGATACATTTTTACTCACCCACGTGAGTTTTGTTAAAATTAAACCATATTTTATCTTTAAGGCTGATCAATACCAATTATTTATTGTTATTTTAACGCAGTCATTTTCCCCATAGTCGAGTTATTGTTTTTAATAACGATTAATTTAAGTTGAATTACTAAGAATCAAGTTCATTGTCAGTGTTGTAAGAGAACACATGTTTTTTTTTGTGGTCATTAAACATAAAATACAGAAAAACAAATAAAGTGAAATAAAAACAACACACATATATATATATATATATATATAAATGGAACAAATAAAAATTAAAGTGTGTGTATATACTGTATAATATATGAATGAATGCATAAATATCATGTATGCGGTTAAATAAAATCCCAAATGCATTACTTTCAATGTTTTAATTATAATCTTTCAATATTTTAAGAGTTAAAAGCTAACCCTTTTAATAATTTTTAATTATCTATTTATCTTTATGAATATTTCTTTGAAATTTAATATATATGTATTATTTTTAAATCATAACGCTCATGTGCGTTTTCCCATAAAAAAATAATAAAACAAATTAATCCAATACATGCAAATACTAAATATTTGTTTAATTGGAGAATATATGGCGGCCGATCTGGAAAAAAGAAACTTGCACAGAGACTCTAAAAAGCAGTTGTCTGTCGTTGAGGAATGTCACACAATGCAACCACATTCCCGGTGAGATGAAATACAGTGTGTATGTGTGTGTATGCAAACATATTTGAAGAGGAATACTGCTGCAGCTCAGGTTCATTTAGATGTATTTATTTTGTACAATACACTTGAAAATCAACAAACTTCTCTCAATGAGAAGGTTAGATATGTTTCCCGGAATCTCATGATGGTATAAACTTGTATTTTGTACTATTGGTGTATTATTTTTTCAAAAGTGCATACATGGATTCATCATAATAGTAAAAGACAATATAACTTGTTAATTAACTTGTAATTTCTTTTTATAGAGTTTTAAAATTATTTAGAAAATGTGACATGTGTCTCAACTACTACTACTCGTGGCTCAAAACCTGGCCATGATCTTGGATCAGGCTTTTTAAAAATGGCCGCTAGAGTTCCTGCATGGGCGTGTTCGACGCCGACCCAGGGTCGGTCCTGCTTGTCCCAACAGACTGACTCTTCTGGGCTAAATAGTCCTTGTAGTTCCGGGTCAAGAGAGTGTAGAGGAATGGATTGATACAGCTGTTCCCGTACGTCAGACAGGTCACGAAGAAATTCACATAATTGTGAGCAGCAGGAGACAGAGCCTTGAGGGACTCCGAGGAGAAGAGCTTGGCCAGCTGCCATCCCCAGAAGGGTAAGAAACAAGCCCAGTAGGCAACAACGATGCTGAAAATCATAGAAATGACTTTATGTCGGAGGCTTTTCCTGCGGGAAGAGCGACCGCTTCCCCCTAACCTAGCCTGGGCAGACCAGTAGCGCTGCGCTAACCCCGCATACAAGCCCACGATGACCAACCCAGGGACTAGAACGCTGGTTAGGAACAGGATTGCGATGTAGGCTTTGAACGCCTCATGGGTCCAAGTGGGGAAGCAGATCCTCTTCACCGATCCAGCCGTGGTCGCCTTGCCCTCGCTGAGGCGAATCATCACCATCATGGGCAGGGTCAACACAAAGGAGAGGCCCCAGACGACGCCGGCCGTGAGCTTGCGCGTCCGAGACGAGGACCTGTGAGCGCTGAACGGCTGGGCGACGGCGCGGTACCGCTCGAGGCTCATCGCCACCAGGATGAAGACGCTGGCGTGCATGGTGAGGAGGTCCAGACTCAGCAGGATGCGACAGCCCACTTCTCCGAACAGCCAGTCGTGGGCGAAGTAGGTGCAGACCACGAACGGGATGGTGGACAGGTACAGGAGGTCCGCCAGAGCGAGGTTGATGATGTAGATGTACATGGAGCCGGTTTTGCGCAGCGCGGCCGAGCGCGTTATGAAGAGCGTGTACGTGTTGCCGGCCACTCCCAAAGTGCACATGATCATCAGTGTGGTTCCGAGCAAGGAGGTCACCCACAGCCCCCCGCTGCCACCGTTGCTGCTCCCGCCCTGGGACGCTCCATCGGTAGCACCGGGGCTCAGGACCAGCTGTGGACCCACAGTGGCATTTTGAGAATAGTTCATCGCCGGTGCAGTCAAAGGTCTTCGGTGGGTAACCTTTGCATCAGTTCATCCTGCTAGTCCATGAGTTGGAAATCCAGAATCCTCACGATTAATGGCGGGTCCGGAGAGGATCAACAACTCGCCGCAGTCCTCTTAACGGACATGTGTAAAGACTGCACAGGAAACCGAGGCCACAACAGACATCAGTGATCCAAGGTGGTCAATCAACGGCTATTCTATTTGGTGAGGAACAGAGATCTGCAGCTCCTCGTAGGCTCCCCTCGTCCAGGAATCTTTTACCTCCCACCGAATCCTCCCTTTTTCTCACCAGGTTGAAAATGTAGCGGGGGTCTATAGATTCGTGAAGTGTTTCCTTTGCACTGGCTCTTCACACCCAGATGTGGACTGGGACCTACAAATATCCACTTGCTGAACTCCTTAAATACGTAGATACACGAGTTATCATAGTAATAGTGCAAGATAAAGATACTTTTTCAAGAGCTTAGAGAAAAGTATGTTTGATTCAAATTAAAATGTTCTTGTGTGATACGAGTTATAATTAAAAATACAAACGCTCCTTTTGTCTCACTCCCTCTTAGTGAACTCATCGCTGCAGCTTTGTGTTGTTTTTAAGGTTTTCATGAAGGCAAGTCAAAAGTAAAATTATGTTTTGGAAAAGAGTTACGGTTGTTGCATGTGAATCTGGTCTGAGTTGAGTCGGTGAAACATCAAAAGTGTACTTGATGATTGATGAAAGTACAAAGATTTGGTTCACTTTTCACCCTGATAGAATACACCTTTGAGGCTTTATTGCAGTTTAAAATGGAACATGTTCTCTCTTTAAATCCTCAAGACGAAACTCATTGATTGTCAGGTTCTGTTTTATTTAATTGTTGAAACAAAAACTGTCACTGATAGGACTTGTCTGGCTCCCCTACTGTCCGAATACTGCAACTGCAATTTAAATGATTCCTTCACCTTTAGCATTTTTCTACTTTTACATTTGTTTACAAACCAAACGAAGGCTCTTGATTGGTCAGTGGCTTCAAAACATGACATTTTACAACTTTTAAAAATGTCCCAAAGCGAATATAATGTTTTTTTTTATCTTTTAAAATATAAAAGAAACGAAAAATTAACAGAATATTTCATTGATACATTGAAAAAATACAACGATTTATTAATGATAGTCAAATGAGTCAATATAATGGCATTAAAAAAAACAAAGAAATAATACGAAAGATTGTTGTGGTTCAGTAAATGACTTGGTGTTGTATAAGAAATAGACACAGGGGGGCGCTGTTTGATCATCTAACTTCTTGCGTCAACCTACAGAGAAACATTGTATTCACATTTAAACCAGTGTAACATCATAGCAATCATTGATGTAAATGTGACTATAGCTCAATAAAATCAAAATTGTGAAAAACCATCTCCACGATTTTCTCTAATTGTATGTCTTGATGCACTTTTTGCAAGGTAAAGTTTTTATTTTTTATTCAAGGGGTATAAAAAATACTGCCCTGACCCGAGGATCCTCTGGAAACCGTCCTCAATGTCTGTGCTTGAACAAGGCTTCGGCTTCACAAGAGAGAAGAGAATGGACGTTAGACGAGTCTTTCACCAGTTACAGTTCGATTCCTCTCACTTGTGAAGTCCTGGGGCGACATCGGGCCGTGCATGACGTCGTCGAACTTCTTGATCCAGTCCTGTTGGTCCAGCTCCGTCTCGCAGGTGAACAGGAAGGAGCGCTCGGGCGTCTGGATGGTGATGCCGTACTGCCAGGCGCCGTTGCAGCTGGTGCCGGCGGGCAGACCCGGGGCCACGCTGTACCCCAGATCTTTGTGGCCCAGAAACGCTTCGCCTTTGGCGAACGCATCCTTTGACACCGAAGAAAACACATTTCTTTATTTTTCAGGTACACAAAATGGAAAAGCATGACCACATGTAGTCCTGTATGTTCATGGACTCTGGGAGGAAAACTCCTTCAGAACTCTCCCCCTTAGAAACACTTTCAGTTTATGGTTCCTATGTAAAAGATGTTTCATCTGTGAGCTGACAGCAAAAAAGGTTTAATCTCTGCAATGATGGCCATTATCACAATTAGGTTATTTTCAGTCTGGACTTCTTTTCATCAGTCGGCCTCGTTTGTCTGAATCCCTCTGGACAGTGTGACTCTAATCATCGTTGCACGCCTCCATTGAACTCTTGCATCAGGAGCAGCTCTGAGATCAGCTTCCCCAGATCTCCGATGGACATTTCAACTTCAGTTCGGAGATCTTCGTTGCTTCCTTTGTGTCCCTGCAGTGCTGATCTTCCCAGTCCATCCAACCGACCATCCGTCTTTCCTATTAATCCATCCATCATCCTTTTATCCACCCAATCAATCCATCCTTTTTAATATCCATCCATCCGTTTTAACCATCCGTTATAAAAAAAAGTCCATCCATCTGTCCATCCGATCATTCCATCCTTTGTAGAATCCATCCATCTGACTCTCCAACCATTCATCCGATCATTCCATCCTTTGTAGAATCCATCCATCCATCCATCCATCTGACTCTCCAACCATTCATCCGATCATTCCATCCTTTGTACAATCCATCCATCCATCCATCCATCTGACTCTCCAACCATTCATCCGATCAATCCATCCTTTCTATAATCCATCCATCCATCTATCAATCTGTCTCTTCAACCATTCATCCGATCAATCCATCCTTTCTATAGTCTATCCATCCATCCAACCATCTGTCTCTCCAACCATTCATTTGATCAATCCATCCTTTCTATAATCTATCCATCCATCCATCCATTTGTCTCTCCAACCATTCATCCAATCAATCCATCCTTTCTATAATCTATCCATCCATCCATCTAGCCATCCTATTAACCCATCCTTTCTACAATCCATTCATCAATTTGTCCGTCAAACCCTCCATCCCATTTCCCCGATCCTTTCAACAATGCATCCATCCGTATGTTTGTCCAACCATCAATCCAATCATTCTATCCCATCTACAATCCATTCATACATCTGTCCGTCTAACCATCCATCCTATTGTTCAATCATTTCTACAATCTATCTACAAGCATCCGTCCTATTAACCCATCCTATCTACAACCAAACCAACCATCAATCCTATCAATCCAATCACCCATATATCCGTTCAACCATCCATCCTATATACCTATCCATCTATCGCCTTATCCATCCATCTGTCCGTCTAACCATCTATCTATCCCTCCATCCTATCAATCCATACTTCAATTTATTCATCCTATCTACAATCCTTCCATCCATCTGTCTGTCCAAACATCCAACCATCCAACCATCCACTCATCCATATTACATTCCATCCTTCCTACATTCCATTCACCCATCCATCCTTTCCAAAATAATATCCATCCTTCCTACAATCCATCAATCCACCCAGCTCTAGTAGCTGGATTGAAATTGTACTAAGCTTTTACACAATTTTAATTTAAAGTAGGTTAGCAACAGTTTGGCTAAACCTAGTTTACAAAATATTTTTATTTGGCCGACCAAACATCAACCAAAAATGACATAAGTTAGTTGGTTTGATGAGTAAAGCCTTCACAGTAATTATCAATTGAAAGTGTTTCTAAGGGGGAGAGTTCTGAAGGAGTTTTCCTCCCAGAGTCCAAGTATGCAGTAGAAAAGAATAAATCTCACTCAAACAAACTGTTCTATCTGCTCTAAAAAGAATAAAAGTGGAACTGTTTGAACTTTCCAGGAGATCTGTGAGAACTGAGGGGCTTTTATACTGGGGACACATTGACTCCATCGCACCTCTTTTCACATTCAGTCAAATCTTTAAAGCTGTCACATTAAAACTGTGTGCATCGTACCAGGGGGTCTTTGAAGTACATCAGGCGCCGCTGGTCCAAAGTAAACCAGCGTTTCTTGAAGCCTTCAGTATGCTGTAGAATGGAAGAAGACACATTTAGATATGAGGCGTTGCTGAAATTGCATTCTTCGCTCAGCTCAAAGATTCATGTTCATCTTGGTTTTAAGTTCATACGTTTAGAGAAAACCGCATGCTCTGAAACAAGAATTTTAATGAAACCTCATATCATCTTTAAACGCAGCGCCACCTAGCAGCACTGAAAGTTAAAGCACCGTCTTTAGACAGTAGTGTTGTCATCATTATTCGCTGATTCTTTAGGATCCATTCATTGAGCAGTAAACAAAGAGTCATATAACATCGTCATGCATAGAACAATGGATTCCTCAGAACTTGTTACGCTTGTTTAATCGACTCAATGTCTTTTCAGAACCTTAAGAAAAAGGTGAACAATTGATAGGGTTTTTTTTTGTGTCACTAGGACCAAGTTTTCAACCTTAATATTTCCAAATATATTTCTTTAAGGGAAATATCTTGAGATGTTTTTATCATTTTATTATCTCCCCTTGATATTATAGTATTCCTAATGTAGCTTTTACATCAATCAATGAAAGGTTTGAGGTGTAATATTTTTTATCAATGTATCATTTAAGATATTCGTATGTGACATTACAATTAAATACAAACATGGTTTGATGTTTTTTGTCTTTGTCTTGAATTACATAAGAGTTTAACCCCATTTTTTAACTAAAAAAATAGAATTTTGTTATAACGAAACACTATCATGTACTTATTGCAGTTTATTTGTCACATTAAATAGAGGTTTTGTAGAATTAAACTTTTAATGTTGATCCCTGCTGCCATAAAAAGCGTTCCATATATGAATTTGGACTGTTTCCTTCTTCATTCTGCTCAGTCACTCCGGCCACACTCGTGTCCCGCTTGCGTTAGCGAAATGAATCCTGACAACCACTTATCAAACCATCCCTATACAGCAAATCACTGAGTCTTTCATCTGTGCGCCTGACAGACGGAGTCGCTGGGGATCAGGTTGCTGCTCATTGTTGTCTGTGAACACCTCCGCCTGTCTGTGCGTCTGATAATTAGAAAGCACAATCCTAACTGCTTCTTCTGCCGGCTGACATATCGACCATCTATACCCATGTGCACATTGTTATTGAAAGAAGTTTAACTCCGTCCACTACAACACACGTAGATAAGAGAAACAAGAATGACGGCAAAAGAATTCCAGTCATTGGAGGCCATTCTCTAAGAAATTGGAAAAGTAGTTCCTGGTTGTTAAGTAGGTAAAATAAATGCAATGTTGTTACTGATAAAAGAAGTCTGAAGCCTGACAACACAAATGTTCTACAGCCTTTTTCTTTTGCGAATAATCCAAACATCCAAAACTAGTGGTAGAAATAAAACCTTTCAGATCTATTCATGGTCAGGCTTCTCCTTCCATCCGTGATCTGATCCAGACTTACACCCCAGCTCGGGCTCTGAGGTCTGAGGATCAGAATATACTGATGGTTCCTGAATTTCCGGACCAGAGGAGAGAAATCCTTCCAGACTGTTGCTCCTAAGCTTTGGAACCATCTCTGTGTTTGATGATCTACTGACTCCTTCAAGAAACATCTTAAGATAAATTCTTATTTCTCCAGACTTTTTTCCTAATTTTCTGGGACTCCAGTGTTTGTCTCTATGTGGTTTTGGCCTTTTAGAGTTTTTTCATTTTTACGTATTTTTAACTGTGTATTGCTTTGATTGTTTAAGCGCTTTGTGAACCTGGTCTACAAAGGTGCTTCACAAATAACTATTACTAACTTACTTACTTACTAGGTGAGCTGTAGGAGTGACCGAGGAGGTTAGAGAGGAGTCCCCAAGTTTATTCCCACTATATCTTGGTTTCCACTGAAAATGGTTCATTCGTGCCATGGCATGCAACGAACTGTTATAGACTTGGCATCGCACATCCCTCGAGGACACAGAACCTCTGCAATTTCACTTTTCCCACTCGCACAATGATAAGGGGGTGCGACTGGCAACTGTAAACCTCTCAGTCACGAGCACACTAGTCAATCATCCGAGCTATATCGCCCGCTGATGATCTAGTTTTTTTCCACAGAAAGAAGGAGGTGGAGGGAGAGCGATGTGTGGAAAGAAAGAATACATGTGCTCAACTTTGATCGACACTATCAATACTTACATTATTATTATAATGTTTTCATGTAATCTCTTAAATATTCTACGGGTGTTAATGGTTTACTTACCCTTGGGCCTGTCTTTTCCATGTACCCTTCCTTCAGAAAGTTCCGGGTGAGTTTGGGTACAAGCTAGAAGAGAAAGAAAGATAAATTAATGGTTTCAAGAAATTTGAATACATTTCAGCAGTGATGGCTGATGAAGCAGCATCCTTATTTGGACTTTAATAACACTCTCTGCTCCAAAACACATGGACAAGAATTAAAGAAAAAAATGCCACTATCTAAGCTCTTAAAAATGAGGTTTCGTGAAGCTTGGTCAGCCGCCTTTGATACTGGGTAAAGATCTGATTGAGGTTGCATAGGATTGCTGTGTAAATGGAGCATATCTAGCAATGCTTCGTCACCTGTAGGTAATACATGTATTTTTGTATTTGTATTTATATAGTGCTTTTCCACACCAGGGTCACAAAGCGCTTAAACAATCAAAACAATGCTCAATAAAATATATACTTTAAAGGTCAAGATAACACTGAGAATAACTTAATACATGTGTAGCGTAATGTCTCTCACCTCGGCATCAGTGGCTCCAGGAAAGGCCACCTTCATATAGTGAAGCTGAACTGCACGGATGGAGTTGAACCAGTCAACAATCTCCTAATGGTGGATAAAGAGAAAGAGAAGTTAACAACTATTGGGTTGATGAGTTGGGAGGTATTCCGGGGACTGGAGATTCACTATAGGATCTCATTGGACTATGACCCGTAGAGCTTTGACAAAGGCTTAAAGAATAACATAATGAGATGGTGATACCTGAGAAACATTTTCTTCTGCATCAGTCAAGTGACAAATTGAAGTTGGTGGATGGTTGCGCAGGTAAAACAAAAACAATAGAATAAATCGTTTGAAACCTTTCCGTTGTCGTGGTAGACAAAGATATTGCGGGTGCTGTAGTCTTTGAGGTAGGTGATCTGCAGGCCGTTTGGATTTCCGATCTTCTCCGGTTGAAAGGTGGCGTTGATGGTGTCCACCTTTATCACTGCTTTTGGCTCCTTAGCCTGCAGGAGAGTGGATATCTTCGTGAGTTGTGAGTAAGTGAGTTAGTAATAAGTATTTGAAAAGTGCCTTTGGCAGACCAGGGTCACAAAGTGCTTAAAAAACAAAACAACACGCGGTTAAAATACATACAAATTTAAAAACTTTAAAAGAAAATCATGCAACTTTTTCTACTCACCCAAATGTCGCCTAAGGGTTGGGATTAATTTTTTAGGGTTCGATCCTTTCTTTTTTTGAGTTAAAGGCAAAAAATGTTAATCAATTTTAAAGATAGCGACCGGATTCATCTACTATCCTCCGAAAAGACGCATAAAAACTTCCACATACCTCTGTGGTTTGTAACGTTCATCTTGTATTGAAGCCTCGACATGAGGAAATGTTCCAGAAAAGCTTAAACAAGATTAAAGGCTAACATGCTACGCAAACAGGAAGTAGCCCGAGTAAATATCTCAAGCGCTTCCAGTCTACTGTCTTACCAACAGTCTACTGGAATCGCTCACTATATTACGCGGGGAACTTCCTGTTTGTGTGGCATGTTATTAGTTAAACTTTTTCTACAAACCAGTTTTAAATAAAGACTTGTTAAAGTTTGTTCTGGAACAATTCCTCATGTTGAGGCTTCAATACAAGAGGGACGTTACAGACGAGCAGTTATGGAGGTATTTGGATGATTTTGAGTGTATTTTTTGGAGGAAGACAACTGAGCTCCAGTCGCTACATTAAAATGAACAAACATTTTCGCCTATAACTCTAACAAGGAAGAGATTACTCCCAAATAATCCCAACCTTTAATCAACATGGGGGTTAAATAGAAAATAAATTAAGCTTGAATTTTGGGTGAACGATCACTAAAGAAAAAAAGAAACACATTTTACCACAAGAACTTTCATTGAAGCTTATAGACTGATATATGATGAACATTAAACTAGCATGAAGAGGTGTTTTAAGATATTCAGCGTCACGTGAAATGACTTAAAGAATTTGACGTTCAAGACTAAAGGCATCAGTGAGATAAAAGAAATAAGTAAACGTAAATCCGGGAATGTTTGAACCAAAAAAAAAAAGGAGTGCGGAACTTTAAGGCCAAACATAAAAGCGAGAAAGTTTAAGGAATGTCTCTGAGGCTCCCGGTTAGTTGTTCCTGAATATTTCACACAGCTCCAGTCTCCTCTGAAATCCACTTGCCTTAAAAACATAAAGCCCCGGAGCATCAGCGAGTGACACTTCCCATTTATCACCGCCGCGGCTCCGGGAGGATGTTTTCATTTTATTGTCGGCTCGAGCGGACTCTCCGGGAGCATCGTGACGCTGTTACTTCAGAGGGAAAACAATCCAAGAGAGACTAACAATAGCAGCAGAAATAGCAAACATCTGCTGAAATAACCGTAAAATAGCGGACCCTTTTAAAAACGGGCACCTCCGGAGCCGGTTCACTGTGACAGGCACTGCATTCCCAGAGCACTAATTGGTTTGAGTGTTGCAAAGCTTTGCAAATCAGTCACACTGACACAGAAACAGATTGCTGGTTAAGCTTGTCTGAGCAAGTGTATAGGAGAGGGGGGTTGACAATAAAGTATTCTTGATGACAACACAACGTGAGCGGAGCCGGGTCAGGTTGGATAAGAGGTGGAGTTAGGATGTTTGTTTTACAATATTTATGGAGGTGACACAGGTTATGAAGGAGAAGGGTTGTGTCTTTGTGATCTTCGGCTTTCATCGTGAATGACTCCGATCTCTTAATCAAAATCCCATTGGCACAAATTTCCACTTGGAAAATCTGACAGGCCTTTTCATCGAACTCAAATGCAATGAAAGCAGGCAAGCAGTTATTTATAACATGCAGTGGTTTATGACAAATGGCAAAAAGATTTGATCAAAATTTAGTGATCATTTGTTACTTAGGCTCGAGTTTCAGACCAAATTCCCTGTGAGTCGTAAATCATTTCTCAATCGACCACACAGAGAGGGAAAAGAGACGGTATTGATTCTTACTTTTCCTTTAAAGTAACAATAGCTTGTGACTCTCGGAACGTCAATACGCTTGTTTTTAGTCAAGTTTACTGAAGAGAAAATACACAAACTCCATCCGGGGACCGACTTGCTGCAGAGAAACCATTTCAAAGCTTCTGCTGATCCAGAGTTATGACCTTTATTTTTCATTCATTTATTTTCTATTGTCATTTTATTTATTTTCGCTTGTTTTTTCTGAAGGTCGGTCCGTGAAAATTCTTTGTTTAACGGCAGGTAACATACAATCAACAACAGATGCACTATTAAAACAGGATAAAGTTATATCATCTTTGTATCCCTTTTCCTTTGTATCCTTTCGTTATTTCCTTTGATCTATGTTCTTTTGTTTGAACTTTTTTCTTTTGTTTGCACTTTGTTCTTTTGTTTTGAAAACTTGCCGTGAACTGGAAACCCAATTTCCCGAAGAAGATCTCCAGACGGATCAATAAAGTCAATCAATCCATTCATTTGCTTTCATGTTTGATAAAAAATAAATACTAAATAAATTACAGTTTCTCATGCCAAGATCTCCAAAATTCAATAAAGCAATTTTTTTTTCACCTTTAACCCTTGTCTTATCTTAAGCCTTAAGAACAAATGTGTCTCAGAGGTCACAAAAGGGATATTAAAACACATTTGTTTTTGGGCCTTTGGGTCAACTCGACCCTGAGATAGCATTCTTTGGTTTCTTGTGTGAAAACCAGTTGTGAAAATAAATCTGAAATTTTTTACGAGGCACAATGTATAAGATAAAATGAAAGCGTCTCACGTCATATTTAGTCAAATACTTCAGAGTCCCCTCCCTCTCTGAGAGGACGAAACGTCTGCTGAAAAACTGCCCGTTGTCCCGTCCTCTCTTCATCAACGTCCCGTCTCTGATTTCTAAGAAAAACATGAACAAAAGGCGGATTTTTGAATCGTTGCAAGAATTGTTTGGATTATTTTACTCACCATTCTCATATGGGAAATCTGCGCCAGGCTGGACAAACTCATTACGTTCATATTTGGCTTTTATCCACTGCTCCCTCAGAACCCTGGAATGCAAACAACGACGCCGAGGATCATTAAATAGGTGGAGAATTTCGCTTCTAGACTCAGTCTGCCATCCATGCATTGTCCACCAGGTGATATAGAGTCTAACGTTTCTGCGTTAGATCAGTATCTCTTTCTGATTCAATGGGCGACAATATCTTCAGTCTCAGCTGTCGTCCTTTCAAATGCAAGTCAGGTCACACTTCGCTGATGCAGGTTTACAGAGGTGGTGGCAAAGGTTCACTCACTGGCAGTCCTTGTGCGTTGGCTTGTAGTAGTAGACCGGAACAGCAGCCTCATACTTTCTCTTCATTAGCTCGTTGCCGTGGTCAGCCATGAACTGAGGCAACAAATGGAAGGAAAGATTTTAGAAGTTCAGGAGAAACGACACTTTTAAAATAGATGTCTTCGTTTTTCTTCTCTGAGGCTTCAATGGAAAAAGTATGGCTAGTGATAATTCTCAGATCTGGGAAAATACTTATGGAAAACTTCATTAAAAAACATTTAATGCCAGTGTGTTTCTGTTGCTCTTCTGCCTGCCTTACGCTGTAAATGCATCTAAATATTTTTGCACAAGTTAAGGTCTGACTTTGAGATCTTATCTTGTTTTTTTTCTTCTAAAAATGTCTTCATTAACTTGTGCGTGTGGACTCAGGTTACCATCTTATCTTACGACCTACAGCGGTTTCCTGTTGTTTCAGATGTAACAAATGTGTCTGCTTTAGAGATAAAATGCAAGTTTATTTAAATCTGAAACATTTCTGTGGACAAATTTGTTTTGAATACTTTTGACATAGATCGAACCGATGTGTACTTGTGTGGACATTGCTACAGTGATTTTGTTGTTTTTCAGTGAGAAAAAGCAACAAACATGAACAGGATTCATCCGTATTTTAAAATCTTTCGACGCTGACAAAATGAAAAAGAAAACTTCACAAGTGCTAAATGAAGTACCTGCACTTCATGGTCCTCCCAGTGGGAAAGACTCAGGGACTTGACCTTGCTGACGTTGGGAATGTTGCGATGGATTCCGGAGCAATCCAGACAGATGAAGACGCCCAACGAGCTTGAGCCCCAACCGGGATCTGAACCCCAGAAAAGAAAAAAATTAAATATTTTTCTCAGTTAAAATAAGTAGGATATAAACTATTATGATGATGTTTTCTATTCGGGGAAGAACACTTCCAGTAAGTGTGTTGCACAGATGCGGGGAAAAGATGAGCCTTTCTTATCTTTTGTACATTCTTGCTGTGAGCGTTCATCTTTTTCAAGGGTCGTTGCAAATTGCTATTTCCACTTGAACCTGAGCATTTGCTTGAAGATGGAATTGCTTTGACTTCCGTCGATAAGCAGTTTTAACAGGAAAAAAATTGATTTTTTTGATGTATTTTATCAATTAATATTCGTTTTGGCACAATCTACTTCAAACTTCATACCTAGTAGAGCAGTTGTACCCAACACCTGGGACATCCTGGGACCAGTACCGGCCCATGAGACATTTGTTACTTGGCCGCACAGAAAGAAAATAAAAAAAATGACGGTCTATTTTTTATTACTTCCTAAAAGATGTTATATTCATAAAAAAAAAGAGAAGAAAACTGAATTTCTCTGAATTAACATTAGAAAGTGACTTAGTCTTGACTAGTGAAAATGAGTAAAACACAAACTCTAGAAACAAAACATTGGTTTCAAAATTCCAAAAAAAATCCATATAAATAATGCTACAACATAAACTCACACATTTGGCACAAAGTCTCTAAAAGCTCGGAGACAAAACTTACTACCATCGTCTAAATACAATCATATATACACACCATCTTATTCTTACCAGTCCGGAACTTTTGTTGAGTTAATTTTTTATGACTTATTTGTAGTTTTCTTTTTGCAGGTTATGCTATTGTATTCATACTGAACGTCGGTCCTGAATATAATCCTGATATTTTAACTGGTCCGCAATAGAAATAAAAGGTCAAGGACCAGTTTAACTTTACTAATAAAATGAACTTAAAACCTTTGTATTCATGTATTAGGTGGTAA
This sequence comes from Callionymus lyra, assembly GCF_982586985.1. NCBI lineage: Eukaryota > Metazoa > Chordata > Actinopteri > Syngnathiformes > Callionymidae > Callionymus > Callionymus lyra. The sequence goes on along the minus strand of NC_141818.1, from coordinate 45,846,249 downwards.
TAGAAATGGGGCTTTTTCAGACATAAGGAATGTAAGAAACATCTTAAGATGTTTTTATTTGTTCAGGCTTTTTCTTGATTTTCTGGAACTCCTGTTGTGTTATCAGTTTTATCTTGACCTTTAAAGTATATACTTTATTGAATATTGTTTTGATTGTTTAAGCGCTTTGTGACCCTGGTCTGGAAAAGCGCTATACAAATAAAAATTACTTACTTACTTATGTAAAAAAAAATAAAAAAATGACGGTAAATAATTATATAACACTTAGTTTTGTTTTTCGTTTTTTAAGATTAAGGGGAAAAAAAGGCGTGAGTCCGCGTCAAGCCAGGACTTGCACAATTCCATTTCATTTTCGAGGACGAGCTTCTCCAACAAAAAACGTGTACTTTTAAGAATATAAACCAGTCGTTTCGGGATCATTTTTAAAGTAGCCATTACCACAGTGAGGCGAGCTCCAGTTTAATACCGGAACTAAATCAGTGTGGATGAAGTCGAAGTCAAATAAAACAAATCCAAATAAATCTATATATATATTTCTTACCTGCAGCTCCACAATCCGCACAGGTGTTGTTCCCGGGTCTGTGCACGATCTCCCGCAGCGCTCGAGACATTTTGGTTGTTTTAACTTTATATTTACAGCACAAACACACACACAGAGAGAGAGAGAGACGGTGCTCTGGTCGAGGCCGACAAACTACGTATCCTCTGGGAATCGGGCGAGTACGCACAGGTACGCACAGGCACGCACAGGTACGCGTCCGCGTGCGCGCTGAGGTGTGTCGCTGCACATTCTTACCTGGAGTCCAAACGCATCGTTTGAAGCCACGACGTTGCTGTTTTCTGACAGTAACGTGCGTGGATTGAAATAAAAAGTCTGTGAACTTCACTTCTGTGAGTTTGTGTGTCTTTGTGTGCGCGTGCGTGTGACACATGAGAACCAGGAAGCGCGTTTCCGCATAGTTTAGTGCGCGTGCTCTAGTACAAGTAATGATAATGATTATATTATTAATAATAACAATAACAACAACGATTATTTATTTTATTTTATTATTATTTATTATTATTATCAGGGCTGCAAGGTGAGCGAATGACAAGAGGGAGATTTGATTTGTGAACTATTAATATCTCCAAAAGTCTATATTTTCTCCAAAAGATCTAAAGCAGTTATTTATTGGAACTTGGGATGATTATTGATTTTTTTGCATCTTAAACCATGCGGGAAAATGACACGAGTCACAGCTAAAATATTGTGCTTGAAATATCTATTTCACCAAAATTCTACATTCAAATGCTATAAACTGTATTATTTTATTATTACTATATTATTAAAATAGTAAACGCTTTTAAAAACCTGACTTTTTAAATTATTTAAAACCTATTTATTTGTTGACAAGCTTTAGTCGTTTTAAAAAAAAATCAATAGATAGGCAGAATGAAAGCTGACGCTCTTAATTTGAAAGTGTATTTCCTCCTTCTGAGCGGCGTTTTGTTCGCACAGTTCAGCGGTAACTTTCCAAATTAAAGTGCGGCTCATGACAGGAGAAACCTGAACAAATGATAGATTGACAGCATTATTATGATGTTAAGTTACGATGACTCGACTCTATCTATGTAAGTGGTGATGCTGAACTGACAGATAGACCCGCCTTATGTTGCTTCTGATTGGCTAGATTAAGGCAAAAAAATTACCAAAGTTTATCATCATTAAAAACTAAATATATACTATTAAATGGGTAAATTTAAGTGTGGCATGTGTGTGACTGTCACACTTAAAGCTTGAGACTTGGAAGCCCTCTTATTGTTATTATTGTTATTATTATTATTATTATTATTATTATTATTTATGATAACAAGAAGAATACGAATTAGAAAACCTTCATTGCCAGTGTTGTAAACATGAGTTGTGGTGGCATTAAAGAAGCAATAGAAAAATTAAATAATAATAATAATAATAGTAATAACAACAAATATTAATAATTCCCTATCAACAACAAACAACAAACACGCCTTTATTTTTGGAACCAACTGCGTGCCAGTAAATAAATGAAATACTGGTGTTTTTAACCCTTGTGTTGTCTCTGGGTCAAGGTGACCCGGAAGCCTAAGACAAACGTGTTTGTTGTCTAGATGGGCTGATGAAGCTTCCATTGAAGCAGTGTCATGGTGTTCAGAGGTCAGTAGGTGGCGCCATCAGTTTAAAAATTGTGTTTCATTAGAACAATTGTTCAAAACAAAGAGTGCAGAGATTGCCATCTAGTGGACTCTGAAGATAATGACACTGCTTCATGAAGCTTCATCAGACCATCACTAGCTTGTGTCTCTGGGTCGACCTCGACCACTTTAAAACATGCTAGTTTGCTAGTTAGTTCATATATTTATAGCAATATAACTACATTAACGTTATAAATGTTGCCGTGAAAAGCACAAATCTGATTGTGTGACGACAACCACTCACTTCTGCACCATCTATCCCACCTACCGACTGAATAAGAAATATTGAGCCCACCTTTCTTCTACCGGTAATTATACATTCAAACAGTTATTTAATGTAGCGACCTTTCAACGCCTAGAAACTCAGATTCAATTGATTTATCCTATAGAGGTAATTGGATTAGTTGACCCGTGAACAGCTCAGGGCAAACCTCCATTAATGAATCATGAAGTGGATGTGATAAAAAAAAAAAATGGCTGAACCAGGTAAAAAGACATGTGCCTTGGCGGGCTAAGGAGGTGCCACTGACGGAAGGAAACGATACATAGAGCCAAGCAGAGGGTGAGAAAAGATGAGGCAACAAGGAGTTCAAATGAGTCGTTTTCAAGAGAGAGAGATGATACGCGAGCACTTTTGTTGGTAAAAGACACAAACAAACAATCAAACCAGAGTGGAAAGGTCTGGAACGCAGAAAGGCGTAGAGAGCAGAGGAGAGAAAAAATACGACATATTGTTCCTGGCAGGCTCTGTCATGGAGTTAATAGGGTTTTGCCAGTTCCTATAATCTCACTGCCTTTTGAACCATGGACTCTGCATACAGAATGATCATTATCTCTCGGCCCCGCGTCTCCCCGAGGGCCTCATCTCCAGCCGCCGAAGAACTAGTCTTCCACACTCAGGGCTCCTCTACCCACAACGTTGTCTTTGAAGTTAATAACATTTGACGTTACCAAGAACGAAAACTACTTTTTTTCCCTTTAAGTACTAGCATCAACTGTGTATCCCTTTGTGAATCAACTCGAATCGACACAAACATAAACATGGAATATTATTGTTATGTTGAGAAAGTACTTTTCAACAAGGCTTATAAGCTCTTATAAACTACGAAGCAAAAGATACGATCGTATTATGTTCCCGTAAAGACACTTTCTTACAAAGCAGTGACTTAACAAACGATATTCTTAAAGTACATGGTTGTCAAGTGTATTTGTCCATAGAATCCAGGTTGAATTTAATGGAAATGTTGATAGATTGGTTCACTCTTCTCTACACATTATCTGTAGGCGCGAGTGTGTGCTTGAATGGTTGTTACCGGCTGTGACAGGCTTGTCACCTGGTCCTGGTGTTTCTCTCGCCTCCTGCCCTAAGTAGCTGGGATAAGCCTCAACCCTTCATTAGCTTTAATAACCCTTAACCCCTCCTGCTAATAGTGGTCAAAATAAATGGTGATAAAGAGCAATGTTTGTTTTTTCTTACAAAGTCTTTAAGAAACTAGAACATTGAGGACTGGGACCTTTTGAGGAGAAAAAGATCAAGAGGTTCAGAAGTTAGTGAACTGGATCGGGTAGAGTTCTGGGAAGACGTATCACATCTCGTCCCAGAAGCTTCTTCCACTTCAATAACCCTGACCTAGATGAATGAAAATTGTCACCGATCAAAAAAGACATTGTAAGCAAAAGTTAGTTATCCATGAAGCTAACTACCTTCAGGCAAATAAATAGTGCGTTCTTCGTTTTCAATCTAGCGTCGACCAAAGTCGCTATTGGGACCTAAAGAAAATTGTATTTGGGGTCCTCCCTTCATACTATCACCACCAAAGCACAGGACGCTTCATCAATCCCGAGGCTACACTGTGTTTTAGTTTTTTTGGTAAATCATTTTATTTATTCATGTACGACACACGACACGGTAAGTTTATCAATGCACTTTATTTCGTTTTTACATCTTCTAAAAATTGTGCTAAGGTGGGCAAAATGTGGAAACTCAAACAGGAAAACTAAAGGAAATTTAAAAAAAAGCTAAAGGAAACATTATCGTCTAACATGATAATAAACTATTTTATCACAATAATAGAATAAAATATACAAATAAGACATACATAGCATTAACAAGTATGTACAAAGTCATTTATAACATTATCATAACAAATTCCATGCCCAACTTTGTGGTGGACAAAACATTTTGCTAAAATGATATAGTTTATATTAGTGATGGACTAGTGAAGCTTCATGAAACCGTGTCATGTTGTTCAGAGGTCAGTAGGTGGCGCCATCAGTTTAAAAATTATGTTTCATCAGAAGAGTTGTTCAAAACAAAGATAGTGCAGAGACCGCCATCTAGTGGACTTTGAAAATAATCACACTTCACGAAGATTCATCAGACTATTACTACTAGTATGCAATATATATATATATTTTAAAACAGTAAAAAACAAACACAATTGTAAGTAAGTAAGTAAGTAAGTAATTTTTATTTATATAGCGCTTTTCCAGACCAGGGTCACAAAGCGCTTAAACAATCAAAACAATATTCAATAAAGTATATACTTTAAAGGTCAAGATAAAACTGATAACACTACAGGAGTTCCAGAAAATCAAGGAAAAGCCTGAACAAATAAAAACTTCTTAAGATGTTTCTTAAAGGAGTCAGTAGACTTCATCAAGCGCAAAGAGAGAGAAGATCGTTCCAAAGCTTAGGAGCAACAACCTGAAAGGATTTCTCTCCTCTGGTCCTGAGCCGTGTGCGTGGAACCATAAGTAGATTCTGATCCACAGACCTCAGAGCCCGAGCTGGGGTGTAAGTCTGGATCAGATCACTGATGTAAGGAGGAGCCTGACCATGAATAGATCTGAAAGTAAGAACCAGAATTTTAAAGTTGATCCTGAAAGAAACTGGCAGACAGTGAAGAGATTTAAGGATCGGAGAAATGTGAGTTCTTCTACTAGAGCGACTCAGAATTCTCGCTGCAGAGTTCTGAATCAACTGCAGGCGAGACAGATCCTTCTTGGTAAGAAAATGAAAATAAACTGTTACAATAGTCCAGGCGTGAAGTCACAAACACATGGATTACAAGCTCCAGATCATGTTGTGACATCATTTTCCTAAATTTAGAGATTTTTCTCAGTTGAAGGAAATAGTTTCTGGTCAGTTTTCTGCAGTGTTGAACTAGAGACATGTCTTTGTCAAATACAACACCCAGGTTTCCAGGCTCAGTTTGTGGTGTTCTTTGGGGGCCCCTTGGTGGCGAAGGGGCCCCGAAGCGGCAAATGCTTTGTGCGTATTTTGATCGCTGTATGCTTTTGAATGTTCAAAATTGTTTCGGTCACTAACCCAGTCTGACTTGATTCTTCCATAAGTATGTGTGTGAAACACTTGATGTCAACTGAATAATCACGAAATTTCTCCGACCTACAAATAAACTAGATCAGGTTTCCGGTTTCAGTGCAATAGATTGTTATTCCATGTTTTAGTCCATGCGCTCAATGTGTCGCCCACCACTTATTTTTCCAATAACATTCATGCATTTATAAATCGTTTGTGTTCATCTCGCTCACCTTGCCAAAGAGCTTTCTTACAGGCCTGACATGTTTAAGATGCCAAGCAGCCGAAGATGATGTATGATTTCCATTTGTTGAGGCGTTAGCTTACATGCTTAGGTCGTTAGCGAGATGCATAATTCCAGGACCTTTGAACCCATGTTCTTTGCAAGAAGGCTGGGGCATCCACCGACGTTGCTGTGTGCTGGTTCATGAGTTGAAGAACATAAATCAGTCAAATGAGAATCATGGAAGCTACAGCTGTGTTGGAACAGTCAAGGTTAAGTCACGGTAACGATTCCTCGAGGCCGACCCAATCGTTTTTTCCCCTATGAGAACGATCCACGGTTCAATTCTCTTGTGATCTTTACTGATAAGGGCCGTGTTTCCCCCCGATTTCATCGTTCTTAGGGATGTAAGAAGGCTCTTAAGAAGGTTACGGCTTATAAGAAACGTTAAGATACTATTGTTTCCTAGACGCATTCTTTACTTCCTTCTTAGGAAAACCTCAAGATCAAACCCAAGAAACTTCTTAAGAAGCTCTTCGTGGACTCTTGCAATGCCTTCGTAAGGTGGAGCCTCTCTGAGTTCAGTTTTATTGACTTGATATCTTTGAAACCTCACAGGGATGTTCATGTTTTAACATGTGGTTTTATACCTTTTATTTGGTAAAAAAGAAAAGTTACACTTTGTTTTCTCAGTTGGTTATAGAATTCAAATCATTCACTGGGAATTGTCGCAGCAAAAGTCGAGGCGTCTGTAAATTGTCTGTAGGTGTGAGTAGTGATGAATCCTCATGAAGCAGTGTCGTGGTGTTCAGAGGTCAGTAGGTGGCGCCATCAGTTTAACAATGATGTTTCATTAGAACAGTTGTTCAAAACAAAGAGTGCAGAGATTGCCATCTAGTGGACTCTGAAGATAATGACACTGCTTCATGAAGCTTCATCAGACCATCACTAGCTTGTGTCTCTGGGTCGACCTCGACCACTTTAAAACATGCTAGTTTACTAGTTAGTTCATATATTTATAGCAATATAACTACATTAACGTTATAAATGTTGCCGTGAAAAGCACAAATCTGATTGTGTGATGACCACAACCGTTCACTTCTGCACCATCTATCCCACCTACCGACTGAATAAGAAATATTGAGCCCACCTTTCTTCTACCGGTAATTATACATTCAAACAGTTATTTAATGTAGCGAACATTCAACGCCTAGAAACTCAGCTCTGCATTTAATTGATTTATCCTATAGAGGTAATTGGATTAGTTGACCCGTGAACAGCTCAGGGCAAACCTCCATTAATGAATCATGAAGTGGATGTGATAAAAAAAAAAAAATGGCTGAACCAGGTAAAAAGACATGTGCCTTGGCGGGCTAAGGAGCCAAGCAGAGGGTGAGAAAAGATGAGGCAACAAGGAGTTCGAATGAGTCGTTTTCAAGAGAGAGAGAGATGATACACGAGCACTTTTGTTGGTAAAAGACACAGGCAAACAATTGTCTGTAGGCGTGAGTAGTGATGAATCCTCACAAAGCAGTTTCATGTTGTTCAGAGGTCAGTAGGTGGCGCCATCAGTTCAAAAATGATGTTTCATTAGAACAGTTGTTCAAAACAAAGAGTGCAGGGACCGCCATCTAGTGGACTCTGAACATAATGACACTGCTTCATGAAGCTTGAACAGACCATCACTAGGATCTAGTGCGACACGTGTTTGTTTGACCGGTTGTGTGATTCATTGCAAAAGGCTGGCGACCTGTTTTAAATGTTATTTATTGCAGTGCATAGATGCAAAAGGGTGTTAAATGTTGTTTAACGGATCAATTTTACTCACAAATACGTTTAACGGTTTAGTCGTAGTAGTACTATAAACTGAAAAACTTAAACGTGTAATTCAATTCAACGTTTATTTATCTTCACTAAGTATTATTTTTCGCTGTTTTTCGGATTTAACATTTTTTTCAATTTGCATGGATATAGAGCATACAGTATGAACGCACATTGCGTCCTGATTGTACACCTGTAACCGTCAACGGATCGAAGGTTGTCTCACCAGTTTCTTCAGTTTAATAAAAGAGAACTGTGAGAAAATTCTCTGAGAAAAAGGGTATAAAAGTATGTGGTGCTGTTTTTCGTCTATTGCGGGCTATTTTTAGAACATAGGGACCACTGTATACTGTACCTTCCTGACACTTAGAGGACTGTTGAGAGTGAGCCAGCTACATCTTCCATCTTCTTAGCACAAGATCTTCTTAAGTCATGAGCCAACACATCCTTCTTTGACAGTGTTCTGAAGAGCACTACAAAGACGATCATAGCACATAAGAGCTTCTTAGCTAATCTGGGAAATCCAGCCAATAGAGAATTTAGCTGTGGAGAAGAAAGTTTGAGCCTATTCTACGCAGAAGAAGACGAAGAAGCATCAAAACCTAATTCATGCCTGAACGTCAGTTTCACGTACCACCTTGAATGTATTGAATGAATTCATGTACATGTTTGACAGACTGGAACACTTAGCTTCTTTGAAACAGGAATGAGTGAACTGACGGGAAAATGACTCAAACATTAGAATTTTTGTAATTATCGAATGCATCAGTGAAGAAGGCACTTAGAATGTCAGGTCTAATGCGTGTTTTAGAAAAAGACAGGAACTTATTATATGTTCGTGTCTATTGTGCGTAAGGAACTATGGAAAAATCCATCGATTTTCTGCAAGAATGCTCTAATGACATATTGATGGGAAGAAACACAAACATTCAGACGAACCAGTGAAGCCTCATTTACTTTGTATCTGTTTATTTTTCTATCACTGTTCTTGTGGATTCTATGCACGACAAAGAATGTACATAAAATAAAACGAGTGTCAGTTTAACAGCGTTTGCGTTAGCGTTCTCCCTGAAATTCAGCATCTATAAACCTTATCTTTCAGAAATAAAAAATAATCATTACCGTGTAAACTCTATGTAGAGACATGATGGATGAGAAAAAAAGAAATGGAAACCAGATTTTTCTGCTGCTCAAATGAAAAATCCTGAATTAAAGCATCAATTTGTGGCACGTTATTCAATTAGACGCCCCTTTACAAAGTGACATATGCACAGAGGGAATATTCAACATGGAGAATAAACTCATCGTTGCCCGTAAGAATCATGCTTTATGACCCAAAATGTCTTTTTGTTCTGACAGAAAGAGGAAGATTCTGGCCTGGATTTAAGTCGATAAGACAATGGGGGTTCTTGATGAGTGTTTATTAGCTTTGACGTTAGCTTTTGTGCTAACTTTTGTAGTTACTGGCGCGTAAATAAGTCTTTTGACCAACAATTTAATGATCGACTAATGTGTTGATTTAAGTGTGTCTTAAATAGGACTTCTCAGAGTGCACTGGTTCATAGTAAAAAGTAAGATAGTGCACGTACTTGGGCTGTGCGCACATATGACAGATAGTACTGTCTTAAATTAAATACTGTCGCTACACACTTAGGAAATTACTCGACAGCTACTTCTTTTACTACTTTTTAATGCTGATCGCAACCAGCTGTTAAAAAACTATCAACAACACTTGACAACCTTTTCACCAGTTAATAAGTTGTGCTATTAAGTTGTGTTTCATTGTGTTATTATTGTTGTTGTGTTGTTTTGTGGTAAAATTAGTGTTTTTCTCAAGTCATTCATGCCGGTATCTGCTCCGAAGACGCATCGTCAGTGACGTAGATTCTGTTTAGCGTCATCAACGTCACTCTCAATTTTCTGGCCGTTTGAGTGCACCAATTGAGTGCTCATTGCACACTACATTTTTGCACACTACTAATTAGATGCACTTGTGCACTAAAAATACTAAGTGAAAGTGCCCAGCCACAGCCCAGATCTTCGACTCTGAACAGCTTAGTAAATTGTTTGCTAGAAATCAAACAATGGCCGAGTGAAAACACTTTGCAGCTGAATGTGGACAAAACTGAAACTCTGGTTATTGCTCCTGATGATTAGGTTCAAGGGTTGAGTCAGTACTTGGGTGACTTAGGCCAGTCTGTCAAACTGAGCCTGAGAAACCTGGGTGTTGTATTTGACAAAGACATGTCTCTAGTTCAACACTGCAGAAAACTGGCCAGAAACTGTTTGGTTAAAATGAGAAAAATCTCTAAACTTAGGAAAATGTTGTCACAACATGATCTCGATCTTATAATCCATGCATTTGTGTCTTCTTGTTTTGACTATTGTAACAGTTTATTTTGGTGTCTAAACAAGAAGGAACTGTCTCGACTGCAGTTGATACAAAACTCTGCAGCGAGAATTCTGAGCTGCTCTAGTAGGAGAACTCACATTTCTCTGATCCTTAAAACTCTTCACTTTCTCTGTGTTATCTTGATCTTTTTAGTATATATTTTTTCAATATTATTTTTGATTGTTTAAGCGCTGGTCTAGAAAAGCGCTCTATAAATATAAATTACTTACTTACTTACTATTGTATCATCAGTATGTGTCTAATTGTACAAAACGCTCTTTACATCTAAATATTTACATATTTACATTAGAAAATGTGCTTAGAATCTCCACACCCAACTCTACTGGGATTGGTCAAGCATGGACGTTTGTCACCACGAGTCATCGATCCAGGAATTCTCAACCACCAAGGGACATTTACAAAGAAAGAAACAGGACGTTCTCCGCCAACCCTAACCCATCATAATGAACTCCCCTCTTGTAACCTCTCTTTCGCTGAGATTTCGACGGAGTGGTGCAACAAGAAAAAAATCTCAAAAGCCAAAATTAAATTCCACAAGGAATCACAGACAATAACAACAAGTAAGAGAGAAGCTGGTACCGTGTAAATGACTTGATATTATGGTAAGGACCAAAACAGTAAGTGGGTCAAGAAAAATGCAAAAGTTATGCAAGTCGGCCAACTACTGCATTTCCTGTGCACCCCGAGCTGCATTTTCAGCTCCCCTCGTTCTTCTTCTCTGCTTGTTCTCCCTCCAGATGAAGTCGTGAGACATCATTTTATTTCACTCAATACTCATGGTCTAGTGTGGCAGGGTTACCCTCCAGAGAGCGGGACAAAAGAAAAACATCTTGTTAGTCATGATAAGCTCTCGTTCGCCTTCACAACCAACTGTCGTTCTACTAAGCCTCCGCCGCCCCGCTCGTCTTTATTCATTTAAACGCCTCCCTTTGAAGTTTGTTCATGTGACAACCATCGCTACGCCGGTGTCGACCACAAGAGGCATCACCCTTCGCTGTCATCGCCGCCGCTAAGATGTTAGCGGTTATTTAAAAAAGCAGAAGAATTACTACCAAGGCGACCGCTGGGATTAGCAATTTTCCTCGCAGAGAGGCAAATCATTTTTAAGAGGTTTAGGGGAGTTACGTAATCTGGATGGAAAAGTTATTGCCCATCAATGTGACGGAGGGAGATATCGAGAGCATGGAATGTTTCTACGCTTCCGCTGAAAATGAAGAGCATGTCGGATGTGGGCTGAGAATTAAACCATGTTACACATGTTGGCACTCATGAAGTCCTCTTTCTTTCAGCTGGTGTGTGTAGGCATGATTCATGTGTCCTATAGGATTAATGAACAGAAATATAGGTTTGTTTCCAGATGATGTGATGCACCTTTGAGCCGTTCAGTTTTTATTGGAATTTCTTCTCTAAATCCAAGACCATGGTTCTCATTTTAGGATTTCTTGGGGTTTAGGTTAAAGCAGTCCAGGCAGAGCAAGGGACTCGATTTGAGATGGTTATATATATAAATATCACATCAAATGCTATCATTTACATACAGTACAGGTTTGGACACAATCCATTCATTCAATGTATTTTGTTAAGTTTCATGACTATTTAGATTGTAGATGATCACTGAAGGCATTGAAACTATGAATGATTAAATGTGGAATTATTTACTCAACAAACTAATTAAAAATAACTCAAATAACTTAGTAATAGTCTAGTTTCTTAAAAGTCTTAAATAGTCTGTCGACTAAGGGTTGGGATTATTTTCAGAGTAATCTGTTCTTTTTTACAGTTATAGACAAAAATGTTTGTTCAGTAAAATCTGTCAGTAGATCATCAAACACAGAGATGGTTCCAAAGCTTAAGAGAGACAACAGCCTGGAAGGATTTCTCTCCTCTGGTCCGGAAGTTCAGGAACCATCAGTAGATTCTGATCCACAGAGGTGTAAGTCTGGATCAGATCACTGATGGAAGGTCTGACCATGAATAGATCTGAAAGTAAGAACCAGAATTTTAAAACGATCCTGAAAGAAACTGGCAGCCAGTGAAGAGTTTTAAAGATCAGAGAAATGTGAGTTCTTCTACTAGAGCGGCTCAGAATTCTCGCAGCAGAGTTTTGTATGAACTGCAGGCGAGACAGATCCTTCTAGGTATCGTATGGATGGACATTTTTATATTTAAGGCTCTTCAGAAGATGCGGTCGATGGTCTCATGCGACCACAAGGACTTCCTTGGTTGTGTTGAGCCTGAATGGATGACAAAGCTGTAGCAGACTCTGATGTCTGAGCGACCAGGGGAGGAGTGTGAATGCTGACATGAGTGCTGTCAAAAAGGTCACAGCATTCACACGTCAATACAGCTTGACAGCAAATATCCCAGAGTCTGGCGTCTGCTGCTCACGGATCCCGACCGTCAAACATTCATCGATCGGTCTCACCACGCTGTGGATGGAGGGAAGAGATGATCAACAATCCATTCTATCACCGGAGAGTTGACTGCTCGATATAAACAACCTACATTATCGCTCATCTACTCATGCGGTCTCTTCTCCGAGGGGGACGTCTTGGAAATTCAAGCTCTGTTGCTATATTTCTTTTAAATGTCTGCTCTCTTTTTGGCACTGTGGTTGTGAATGCCAATTGACTAAATCAAAACCTAATTCTGGTTTAATAAATTGGACGCCCACGGCCCCAAGAATGAGGATTTTTCTTTTTTACAAACGCTTCACTGTAAAAGCGCCTGTTGTCATGCGAACATGCTGGTTGTTTCTTCTTCCAAGAGGTCACTGGTTCCCGCTCAGTAGAGGAGAATATATAATGTTGTTTTGCCGCCGCTGTGTTCGGCTCAACCCACACGGACCAACTGCAGATGCAACGAAAATAGACATCAACGTGTTTGGTTGTGTTTTGTTAACTCCTGAATTGAGAGAGAAAATCTGTTGCATTACATTCATGTGATTTTCCTCAACAATTGTTTATCCCGTGACTATTTTCGTCGCCTCTGGAGTTTGCCGTTCATCTTCTTGTTAAACCTTCAATCTCTTTTTAGTCTCACAAGAAGGAGATTTTGACTGTCACTGTATAAATCATGGATGAATCTGATTCGCTCGTCGTGTTACAGAACCACTATTTTGAAGCTAATCTTGTCAAAGTAGACTTCTGGTGAATTCGTAATTTTGGTCTACGTGCTATTTTCGTTCCGGGCCTTTTCCTACGTGATGATGTCACAAAACATCACCTGAGCGGTTGAACAAAAATCTGACGAAGCTTCATGAAGCAGCGTCATTATTTTCAGAGTCCACTAGATGGCGGCCTCTGCACTATTTCCCTTTGTTCTAATGAAACATCATTTTTAAACTGATGGCGCCACCTACTGACCTCTAAACAACATGACACTGTTTCATGAAGCTTCACCAGACCATCACGACGAAATAGTACCGACACAAATTTCATGGGAACCTATTTTTTTGGTACGGAATAGACTTGTTCCTGGCGAAGTCTCAGGGACCGTAGAAGCACCATGAGCGCTCTGTGAAGTATTTGAATTACCTTAGTATCGAGTATTTATTTAACCCTCAAAACCCGGAAACTCTGAAGTATGGAATCTTACCGCAAACTCCATCAAACACTTGAAAGACATCCTGACTTGTTGAAAGACTTCAAGGTCAGTGAATTTCAGTTCAATATAACTTGTGTCGAGTTAAACTAACAACCAACAAATGTTCTGTTATCTAGAGAAACGCTTCACTGCAAACTTCCTCTACGAACAATTCTTACAACGTTACCTTAATGAGACAGTTTTGTAATATTATGGGATGCCTTAGGTTACTGATGCTGTGATTTGAAATAAAACTTTATTTATCCTTTTTACTTTACAGTCTCTGTCCAATAACACTCACCAGGAACTGCAGCCCGGAGGTAAAGAAATCTTTAGAAAGCAAAGAAAACGTGTGTTGTTTTTATACTTTAATGCTGCTAATCACCACTTTTGGAATGTATAATAGTTCAGAATCAAATGCTTTTTCTTATTATATTTACACATTAATTATTAGACAAAAATGTTCCCTTTTTCATCTTTGCTCATCAACACTTATTTATCATATGATTGTTTTTGTTTGTGTTTGTTTTTGCTTCTAAATGTTACCAACACCACTCTTTGAATGTAAAAACTATTTTTGGTTTTTATTTATTTGTTTAACTTGTGTACTTTAAAGTAAAGGCTTATTTGTTTTAACCATGGTATCGAGAGGTATCAAAAATATTCGCTGGTAGAATTAGTTCAATTTAAGTTCATAATTTAATGGGGTTTTTTTTTTATTTCACTTAACCCATATTTAACTAGTTCATAGTTTTTTGTTTAGATATTTTGCCATGATATCTTCTTTTTTTAAAATGAGTGCCGCAGCCCATAATATAACCACAGACAGCAAGTATTATATATGTTAAAATATGCGTCAGATTTCACATCAGAAACTATTTAACATGTACTGTATTGTCAATATTGTAAGAAAAACACAGGGATCGTATTTGTTGGTTTGGTATAAAGCTTAGGAAATAATGCAACGAAGCTAAAATACAGTACCTTGAGTTCATTTTTGTCCAAAATACGAACTAGTTCATGAACTTTCTTTCGATAATCTCAACTCTAAAAGGCGCCTTCTACCAGATTTTTAGTCACATACTGGCGCTTGGTTATCTGGCTGAATATGAGAGAGGAAAGGAGGTTTTCGTGAGGCCAGAGTCGTTCCTCTCCTGACGATGCCAGCAGCAGGACTAGAATGCCTGAGAACTTTTTGGGACAAATACCTCCACTGGGGACCAGAGCCCTGCAAACAAAAGACGAGAGAATAATCACCCCGAAGCAATTATTAGATCCACAGAGGCGCTGATTTATCAGGAAAACTCCCAGAGGAGGATCAGAGGTGATGCTTGAAGAAACAAGCCGATAAAACATGGGAACTCATGATTGCTGATTGAACAATACAATGATCCAGTCGTCAGTGAAAAGAAATCCCAGCATTTTTTTATTTATTTCCTTTTCAAAACCTTAATCAGCAAACGTCAATAGAAATCAGTTCAAGTTTCCTCTTTCACAAACTGTATCAGAAAAATCACAGTGATATTATTTTTCTTTTTGGAAACTTATTTTCCTTAAACCTTGTGTTATATCTGGGTCAAAGTGACCTGAAGGCCTGGAAACAAATGTGTTTGTGGTATCCCTTGTGTTATCTCTGGGTCAATGTGAACCGAAGGCGAGAATACAAATGTGTTTGAGGTATCCCTTGTGTTATATGTGGGTCAAGGTAACCAAGACACCCGAAAGCAAATGGGTTTGTGGTATTCCTTGTGATATCTCTGGGTCAAGGTGACCTGAAGGCCTAAATAAAAATGTGTTGAGGTATCCCTTGTGTTGTATCTGGGTCAAGGTGACCTGAAGGCCTGGAAAAAAAATGTGTTTGTGGTATCCCTTGTGTTGTCTATGGGTCAACGTGACCCAAAGGCGAGAATACAAATGTGTTTGAGGTATCCCTTGTGTTATATCTGGGTCAAGGTGACCCGAAAGGCCTGGAAACAAATGTTTTTGAGGTATCCCTTGTGTTATACCTGGGTCAAGGTGACCCAAAGGCCAGAATACAAATGTGTTTGAGGTATCCCCTGTGTTATATCTGGGTCAAGGTAACCTGAACACCGCAAAACTAATGGGTTTGTAGTATCCCTTGTGATATCTCTGGGTCAAGGTGACCCAAAGGCCTGAATAAAAATGTGTTAAGGTATCCCTTGGGTCGTATCTGGGTCAAGGTGACCTGAAGGCCTGGAAACAAATGTGTTTGAGGTATCCCTTGTGTTGTATCTGGGTCAAGGTGACCTGAAGGCCTAAATAAAAATGTGTTGAGGTATCCCTTGTGTTGTATCTGGGTCAAGGTGACCTGAAGGCCTGGAAAAAAAATGTGTTTGTGGTATCCCTTGTGTTGTCTATGGGTCAACGTGACCCAAAGGCGAGAATACAAATGTGTTTGAGGTATCCCTTGTGTTATATCTGGGTCAAGGTGACCCGAAAGGCCTGGAAACAAATGTTTTTGAGGTATCCCTTGTGTTATACCTGGGTCAAGGTGACCCAAAGGCCAGAATACAAATGTGTTTGAGGTATCCCCTGTGTTATATCTGGGTCAAGGTAACCTGAACACCGCAAAACTAATGGGTTTGTAGTATCCCTTGTGATATCTCTGGGTCAAGGTGACCCAAAGGCCTGAATAAAAATGTGTTAAGGTATCCCTTGGGTCGTATCTGGGTCAAGGTGACCTGAAGGCCTGGAAACAAATGTGTTTGAGGTATCCCTTGTGTTGTATCTGGGTCAAGGTGACCTGAAGGTCAGAAAACAAATGTGTTTGCGGTATCCCTTGTGTTATCTCTGGGTCAAGGTGACCCGAAGGCCCAAAAACAAACGTGTTTGTGGTATCCCTTTGTTTTTCTTCAGGGTCAAGGTGAACAACCTCCCTGGCTTCCATAAATACATATGCAGTGGTGGAGGTCGTTGTCTACAAACAGCAGAACCGATTTCCTCCGCCACAGATTATTAATCTGTAAATGCTATTCTTTAGATTGAATCTCAGTGTCTTTTTTATGATTTGAGCAAAAGCTTAACTTGTGTACAGGCCAGATGAAGCTTCAGTTTTCACATGCAGGGCTGGTGTTTCGGTAACATGGGACTCGGCTAGAGATCGTTCTCAAGAGACTCTAATTAAAAGAGCTCCGGGCACTTGGAGTCTACCAGGCTGGGGGGCGCAACTGTGGCGATGCACCATCTGCTCCACTGCAGCAGTCTGTTGTACGGTTGAGAAGCAAATGACCTCAGCTTGATCCCACAAATTATTTTCTGAATATGAATGTGGCAAACAAGTGAGTGAAATTGTTGTGTGATTCATTATGAATTTTATTCTCAGACGAATGGCTTGAGAGGTTTCTAAATAAAAATACAATCAAGGACGTCATAAAGAACAATGGAGCAAGAATGAGAGTCTATATACCTACTATATAGTCAATATGGATCAGTAGATAGATTGATCAATGTAATCTATGGAGGATGGCTGGATGAACAATGGATGGACAACGAATGCATAGATGGATGTAACCAAAGAATGGAAAGACAGACGGATGGATGGAAAAATAATTTGAAAACTATAAAAGTAATATTAAATAAATAGTGATGCGAAATGATGGATTTCTTTTAAGTAAATGGATTAATACTTGTTTCTGAGGTACATAAGTAAGCGAGTAAAGGTTATTTGTCAATATCTTTCTAGACCAGGGTCACAAAGCCCTTTAACAATCAAAAACAATACACAGTTAAAATATATACTTTAAAGATCGAGACACATAAGACAAACACAGGAGTCCAAGAGAATCAGGAAAATGTACAAATAAAAACGTCTTAAGATGTTTCTTGAAGGAGTCAGTAGATCATCAAACACAGATATCGTTCCAAAGCTTAGGAGCAACATTCTGGAAGGATTTCTCTCCTCTGGTCCGGAAGTTCAGGAACCATCAGTAGATTCTGATCCACAGACCTCAGAGCCCGAGCTGGGGTGTAAGTCTGGATCAGATCACTGATGGAAGGTCTGACCATGAATAGATCTGAAAGTAAGAACCAGAATTTTAAAGTTGATCCTGAAAGAAACTGGCAGCCAGTGAAGAGTTTTAAGGATCGGAGAAATGTGAGTTCTTCTACTAGAGCGGCTCAGAATTCTTTCTGCAGTTTTGTATTAACTGCAGCCGAGACAGATCCTTCTTGTTTTGGACACCAAAATAAACGGTTACAAGAGTCTAAACAAGAAGAGACAGGTGCATGGATTACAAGCTCCAGATCGTGTTGTGGCATCATTTTCCTAAATTTAGAGATTTTTTTTCAGTTGAAGGAAACAGTTTCTGGTCACATTTCTGCAGTGTTGCGGTTTGCCTCACAAAATAAATCATTTGAAACATATATAGAGTCGGTTTCGCTGCAGCCCAAGAGGGCGAGCGCACCGGGTAACATCTGCTGTGCGACCCGGGAGGTCGAGAAGAATCCCTGCAGCCAATTATTCACTCACAGAGAGAAAAACCTGTGGCTCTGTGTTTCCTGTTTTCTTTTAACAGCGACTTAAATGATTAACAATGATCCGTACACAACATGAGATAAACAGTGAAATATGTACACAGACCTAGTACCGTCAAATGATGTTGGACATACCCGGGATGATAATAAATAGAAGTAGACGCCCAATGAGGTTAATGAGTGCGACAATGATGACACGAAGGAGAAGTGATTAGTGAGTATAAAGGTGCGGGGAATTTGTTGTGACCCCCCTATTAGGGAAATGCCCAGACAAGGTCGAACATTTCATCACTGGGTTTATGCATTTGAATTACAATCTCAACGTCATTTACGCTCATCTGCTATCCAGCTCATGCTAATGCTTCTTTTGTCCTCCAACACAATGCACACCTCCACTAGTGTCTACCTGGACTTTCACAAAGGCTTGTGCGTGTGTGTGTGTGTGTGTGTGTGTGTGTGTGTGTGTGTGTGTGTGTGTGGGGTGAGCCAGCCGCGAGAGGTCATCACTTCCTCCTTTGTCTCCCAGTCACCACAGAGCGAGCCAAGTCATGTGGAAGACCGGAGCTGCGTTCTAAGGGCCCGACTCCCAGAAAGTCTCCCCTAATAAGTCGGACACAGAAGAAGAGACGACGGTAATTACTATGTCGGACGTGGTGGAGATTCTATTCCTGCGGAGACCGACCGACGGAGTTCATCTGCAGCTGGTTCCCGGTGCTCACCCACCCATGATTTTCATTAGAACATTCAAACGATAAAAATGTCTTACCAGCAGTTCACTTTCGATTTAACTCCTTTAATATGATTAAATAGAATTAATCATAAAGTAAACGACCTGTTCGCTAACACTTATTAATAAAAAGTAATAAGCCACTTATTAACGATTGTAAAACTCACCCTATATTTTAATCTTAATAACAGGAAAATTTGTTCCAGCTGAACAAATGGAGAGAAGCTAGTTTTAACCAAAGGTGATGTTGAATTACTTCTTTATTTCCCAGTTATAATCAGTTATTAGGTTGTTGTTAATATCATGATATTATGGGGAAAATATAGTGTTTAGAGTTAGTGTTTTATAATGGTCTATAAGCGGCCAATTGGCTGTTAGTACACATATGAATAAATACTCTATTAATAGTTATAGATATATACTATATGTGTTTCCCATTATAAAGTGTTACCATGTTTTCCCCCTTTTTTTATCAAGGCCCATTTAATCTGGATATCCATATTGAGTAGTGATGAACTGATGAAGCTTCATGAAACAGTGTCATGTTGTTTAGAGGGCAGTAGGTGGCGCCAACAGTTTAAAAATGATTTGATTTAATTAGAACAGTTGTTCAAAACAAAGGAAACTAGTGCAGAGACCGCCATCTAGTGGACTGGAAAATAATGACACTGTTTCATGAAGCTTCATCAGACCATCACTGCTATACAGTATATACTGTGTAACCAAATGAATGCAGTACCATCATCACAGGTACTTCAATACACTCAACAGGAACATGCAGTATATTGTCAACACGCACACTGACACACTTTTATTTTATACATTAATGAATACAAATGTAAGACATTTATCATTTGATTGCAAGCAACTGCCAAACTGTGTGACCTTTAAATCTGCCAAAAACTGATTTCCTTGTTTGCAATTAGGACCTCGTGACAGGCGAGCTTCTGCAGAGCAGTGGGTGACGACGAGTGGAAGTGCTAATGAAGAACAGCGTCCATGGATGTGGTGGGGGGAAGAAGAAAGTATTATGTCAAGTAAAGTAATAGATTACA
Organism: Callionymus lyra; assembly: GCF_982586985.1. Classification (NCBI taxonomy): domain Eukaryota; kingdom Metazoa; phylum Chordata; class Actinopteri; order Syngnathiformes; family Callionymidae; genus Callionymus; species Callionymus lyra. The sequence continues at coordinate 45,826,398 of NC_141818.1, read as the reverse complement.
CAACGAGGTAACTATTAGGGACAAGTGAGGATCTATTCCATATCCTTGATTTCACATGTAAAAAAAAATAGTAACAGAAAAACCGTCTACATGTTTACTAGTACTGAGTGTTCTGTACTCGATAACTATTGTGGTCCAAAATGTTAGCTAGTTAACAAGTGAATTCTTCCTTCACCCCTCTAGTTAACTAGTTCACATGTTATATTGTGAATGTTCACCTTTTCACTAGTCAAATAAAAATGATCTTACTAGTTAACTAGTTCGGTAGTAAACATATTAGATCAAACTAGTTTACTGGTAAGGGAAAAACAGTTTGATCTAGTTAACGAGTGAGCGTTTCGGCCTTCATTAGTACGTTTTTAAACCTTCACTAGTTCGCTAGTAATATAAAACTGCATGAAAACTAGTGTAAACTAGTGAACTAATCGTAAACTAGTGTGTTCATTTGACATGTGATATCAAAGATATGGAATAAATCCTCACTTGGCTTTCATTAAACTACACAATATATAACTAAGATTTTTTTTTTAAACATATTTGGGGTGCAGCAGCTTTAGCAAGAAGGCATAGACTTTCCTTCCCCCAATAACTTCGTCCAGATCTTCCAGAAGCAAATCTTCCATTGACAATTACCTAAAACCTGTGTTTCTATATGTACTGCTAGAACAAGGGGGCACCGATTAAAGCTGGATGCAGGTAAGAATATCATGTAACCCTAGCTACATAATTTTTTTTTTTTTTTTTATGGAATTACATTAACATGCTTTAGGGAGATGGCCACGGCCACAGATTGACTTGTAAACCTTCAGTTCAGTAACATGGTTGATGTCACAGATACTATGTCCTTGTTTTATTTATTCTCAATGACAGATAAAGGTTCCAATTTTCAAGATTTTTTTACTCATAATCATATCTGAGATGTTAATCTTTAGCTGGATTTCTAGATTTCTTTTTGTCGTTGGCACTTTTCAAAACCCTTGGATGGCCATCGTGCTAACTACCTTGGTACCATCAGGAGGCGCCGATCATTTCACATCTGCAAGAAACTCCTCTGCATTTGCTAACGGTCTGTGGTGGCTAGTGTTTTATGCTTCGGTGTGATGGGGTGGATCAGAAAGGCTGGCTCTGTGGTTGGAATGAAGCTGGACTCACTGGTGACAGTTGCTGAGAGAAGATCACTCGACAAACTACTGTCCATCATGGATGATGACATCATCCTCTGAACACCGTCATCAGTGAACAGAGAAGCAGATGGAGTGAACGAATACTGCTCCCATGATGCAACTCTAATAGACTCAGGGACTCGTTCATTCCTCTTGCTATTAGACTTTATAAGTCTATAGGGGCAGGAGTGGAGTGAACAGATGATTTTCTATGTTAATCTTTGTGTCCTTTTCTTTTACTTAATTTTTGTTCTTTTTATTGCACTTATTTCTTGTTTTTATGAATCTGTCGTCTGTGTTGCTGTGTGCTGGGAAAACTATTTCTGGAAAGAGATCTCCAGAGTGATAAATAAAGTTTATCCATCCATCCATCCATCCATCTTTTTTGGACGTCATGATCCGTCTTTCCCTGATCCAAGATCTTTGACTCTGAAATAGTGATGGGCTGATGAAGCTTCACGAAACAGGTCAGTAGGTGGCGCCCTCAGTTTCAAGCTTCGTCAGACCATCCCTTCTTTGAAGTCCATGTGAAGGTAAATATATAGCTTCAGTAACAGAAGAAGAAACAACACCAGGGGCATTTCAAAAGCAAGCTCTTATTTATAAGACACCAGAGTGACATTTAAAACAAAAAAAGAAAGTTCACATGCCATTTTGGGCAAAGGGAGTGGGGTGGGGGGGATAAACTAGCGAATGAAAAAGGGAAAATACTCTCTGATACATTGATACACAGTTGTCCTCTCAGTTACTTTGCAATCTATGTGCAAATGTATTCAATACATGAGTTTATAAATATAATCTTTTTTTCCACTACATTGCAGATCCCCCCCCGTATAAACTTTCTATGACATATTGCATATTTCAAACGGGAGTAGCGGTAGTCAATTTTATACTCCAGCTTCCACACAGGAGGGAAGAAAAAAAAAAAAGACAAGAATGAGTACAGATCAGCTACAGAGACACTTGACAGTGTTTGAAACTCAGCAAGTGTGTTTTTTTTATGGATGCGTGAATGTGTGCGAGTGTGTGAATAATTCCACCTGAGGTTCAAGCTTTTCTTGACGGGGATTGAACATGGAGGCTCGCAACAAGGTTTCTCACCAACAAAAGCTTACAAACGACACATATTTGGATCTCCTGCTTTAGTTTTATAAATATCTTGCTACAAATCAGCAGACCTGAGTCAAATAGTTGACTGACACTGCAACTCTTTTACCATTTGCTGCATTAAAACCGCAGTTCAACCGAGTCACCATCTCAGAATGAACTCATGAGAAGGTTCAACAAGGTACTGGAGGACGGACAGATCTAAAACAGAGTCTATTTAAATCAGAAAGTGTCTCTTCCCTGGTTTGCAGGTTTGAAGAGACTTGAAAACATGAATCCACCCAGCACAACACAGGACCAAGGACAGCACAAACGGTATCAGTTAACAGCGCTTGATTAAAAAACAAAACGGCATTGGTACAGGTTTCTTTGATTTTCTGGACATCAGTATTCAGTTCAAGTAATTTTGGGAACAGTTATTCAAAGATCAGGCCAGTGTCAAGAAAAGGTCATGCTGAGTGGAACAATGTTTGATGACTGTTAGGGGGGTGAGGTGGTGAAGTCGGGAGACAGGGGTTAGGAAAGCCAGTTGGCTTCAACATGCCTTTTGATATTGTTTAAGATTGTTGAAGATTGAGACACCAGCACGAAGAAAAAGACGAAGACAACGATTGAGGTTCATCGATGTGATGAAAGAGGACATAAAGATGATCAGTATAGGTTAAGGTAGATGTTAGGCTTCCGGGATCCATAAAGGTAGTGGTCCTAAAATGATAGAGGGTTATTTACAACTAGTCAATCCAGCATTATCTTAACTGTAAGTGGCATGAAAGTTGCTCAGTTGCTGTTGGACTTTCCCACAGTAAGTATTTAAGACCATTAAAAGTAAAAAAAAACATGTGTGAGTCACTTAATGAGAGTGATATACCACTTTCTGGACAGATAAATGATGGGCTTTTTTTATCTTCTCTAAGGTAGGAGGTGTGAGGTGCATGGCAAAGGAGTCTGAGAAGGACATCATGCGTCAAAGGAACCTCCAAAAGCTAAGCCTCAACAACAATCATGGTGCCTCTGATGTATCTATCCAACCATGCCTGAGGCCAAGAGGACAGTGGTGAGAAAGAACTACTCGTTTTCTACTCAGCCTCATGTCGACTAAGGGTTGACAGTTTTAGACGAAAACGTAAATCCATTTCAATGCCTAAAGGCTAACACGCTACACAGACAGGAAGTACTCTGGGTAAATATCACATCTTCTAGTGCAGACTGGAAGCGCTCGTGATAGCGAGTAACGAGTACTTCCTGTCTGTGAAGTATCTTGTGTAGAATGGAATAATCTTATATTAAAGTTTCTCATAGTTAACTTATTTGGCTCAGGTCTGCATTCATTTTAGTCTCTACTACAAGAAGGGAAAATAGAGGCCACAGGAAAACAGTGTTTCTCAAAAAAATAAAATAAACTTACTTAGCAGCAGCAGGAGCCAAATGTCCATTAGTCTCTATAAAGAGGCCCTTTTTTTAAACTTGTCTAGCCGAGTGTCCCTCACTCTTTCACAGCAGACAAAGGCTTCTACATTCAGACTGCATTACCAAATATGACGCCTTTTCAGTTTCACATCAGGACCCAACTCAGACAAAAGTGCAAGAGGGTTAATGCTACTTTCATTTGTACAAAAAAACGACGACACTGTACAAAGTTCAATCTGATCATGTTTGGATATTGAGTACATTTTTGCACAAAGGTGAGCGCACCAGATGGCAGAGACAATTCCTTGAATATTTCCTTTTAGATGCGCCCAACGCAGTCTTTATTCCAATCTCTTCCATGGCTCTTGAAAAGTACCGTGTCGAAATGGCTGGAATTCATAACCCAACGAAGCTACATCACCCGACTCCGATATCCCATTATCCTAAAAAAGTCCTAAAACCTTTTTCTCATTTTTGTGAAACCTCCTCAGATCTGCCGCGGATGTCGGGACGTGTGAGGCAACTGAAGTCCCACAAGGTGCACCTCAACCAGCCGATCCAGAGTGAAAGGCGAGGAGTCACTTTAAACAGAGTCGTCTATTTGACCCCTTTTTAGGAGCTTCAATGAGTCATCGAAACAAGTGTTTCATCTATTTGTCTTGTAGCTGGGGTCTTTGGACTGGACCGTTTTTGTGCTTAATCCTGTGACGTCAATCTTCTTCTCCACTTTTAATCCCAATCTCCAAGGATTAGACAAGCAAGTCTTAGCATCTACTCCTTGAAGCATAGTATTCCTTGCTGATGATTTTTTTTTGGCTAAAGAGCCGGTGCTGTTGCACTTCTTGATCGGTTGAGGTGGATGACAAGTTGTAGTTAGCAGTGAAGTCAGAGAGAGGCTGTTGAAATGCTCAGTGAAATTGGTTTGAGAACAACCACCACCGACTGTTCCTGTGATGTCCACCGAGTCCCACTGGTGACAGCCAGGTGACGTGCCGTCTCTCGCGCAGCTGCTGTAGCTTCTCTGGCGCCCTCTTTTGGCTTGGAGGTTGCAAGCAGTGCTTTGCTTCTTCATCGAAGTAGGCAACGGGTAGTTGAGGTCACAAGGCGAAGAGTTGCTGAAGCCCTCTTCGACGGTGGTGCTGCTGGAGGCCAACGATGAGTCGCTCACAGAAGGGTGCTGGAGAGAAAAAGTAGGAGAGAGAGAAATCTGAACTTCTATCTTAGTTTTACATATATATAGCTTAACTACTGTACGTAACCTAGATTGTGAGGACACTGGTTTTCCTGCTGTGTGCTTACGTTATTTCCCACATACTGGGACAGAGCTGTGAAGTTTCTTGGGTTCAGTGAAATCCACAAAAGTTTCCCTACAGGCTTAATATTTACTTATATTAGAGACAAGGGTTTTTTAAATGAGTAGCAGTCAAAAACAATGATTGAGTCAGTCAATACGAGGGTGATCAGTCCTTTCAAACTAAAAGATCTGCACATTGTTCTCATCTACTGGCATAAAAACTGAAATAATTTTTATTTTAAATATTTTTATTACTAACTCTTGCAAGTTTGCTTATTTGTTGTTATTTCTCCTGTGTTTTGTGTAATATTTTGGGGGGTTCATAACCTCTCTGTGTAACCATCCATTCCGCTAACAATAGTGTCAGACCAACCCATTGTTTCTTAATGTATTTCTGTGTTTGTGGTTCCGATCTTCCACGCACCTTTAGTTTCCTCCTCTATTCTTTTTTTTAACTACCATACATTTGTGTCGACAGCTTTGTTGTTATAATTGCCTGTTCTTTCATCCTATCAATTATCAATTAATTTTATATATTTTTTCTGATGGAACTTTTTAAATGTCCATTTGAACCGTTAGAACACCTTTAAAACCCTCTAAATGACTTATCAAATTGTCCACTGCCATTAATCATAAAAGGGTTACATTGGTTCACTTCTCCCATAATGCATCTTGAGATAAAAACGGCGTCATAGCTCAGATGGTAGAGCTTGTGGTCTGAGAAGTTGCTGGTTTAATCCCAGCTCCGGACGAGATTGTGGCGTTGTGTCCCTGAGCAAGACACTTTACCCTGATGGTTCAGCTGGCGTGCTGCGTCGCAGCCTACTCCCATCAATGTGTGATTGTGTGTGTGAATGCGTAACTTAGTGTAAAGCGCTTTAGGTGCTGAATAAGCATAAAAAAAGTGCCATATAAGTAAGAGCCATAAGAGAGAACCATTATAACAGCTTAATACACTAATGCCAGCTTGTTATCCTTAGCGTGACCTCTAACATAACAATTTGTCAGTGTTGGTATGAAGTTGGATTTCGTTTCGTTGTAACAAAGTCTTTAAAATGGTTGCAAAAACTCTCGTCGGTGGTTTCGAATTGAGTGAGTGCAACCCCTGATTGTTTTTTTTCCTTAAACAGAAAACAGCAGGAAATAAACAATGAACCAGAAACATTGGCGCACAACCTGAGACGTACAGCGAGTGATAGAAGTATGATAAAAAAAAAGAAATAAAAAAAAGCCTGAGCCGACAACAAAAAAGAGAGCGCACACAGTCGGTACCGAGCTCGGGGCTTGGCAGACTAATTAGCTGAGTAGCAGAGAGCATCAGTGCAGCTCAGGATCACAGAAACACTCAGACACAAACCAAACAAACCAAACAGGTAGAGAGGAAGAAGGGGGAACCTGTCTCCATGGTTACAAGGGAACTCAGATAAGGGCTTCTTTTATCGGGGCTGTGTGATGTCGGAGTTGACGGAGGCGAACAGACTTTGTTCGGTTTGAAAACAATTAGAGCTTAATTGGAAACTCTCTGGGTTTACTCTCCGGCGTTTTTAATGAAACTCTCTTAATGAACGACTTCAAATTGGAATCAAGGATGTGATATTTTTTGCTGCTGTAAAGGAATTTGGTCTTGCTTTGACTTATTGAAACATGAAAAAAGGAATTAGCTTGAAAAGGAAGGCTCAAAATGACTGAGCACATTATTGTCGTCTCAGACTTCACTCTTCAGAGGATCAATTAGAACGGCAACACATCTTAACATTATCTTATTTATTAGTTTAAATTATCTTTGCATCGTCTTCAATTTTGCAGCAAATATTCATCCTTTTTTTTTGGCAAAGCTCTTTATTTGACAACTACTGGCTCAGGAGCTTATACAACAAGTCAGATACCAGGGATGTGAATCTTGTGGATCATGATTTAAACAATTTGTATTAAAAATATTCAGTTTATATAAGATGGTTATGGTTCAGGTATTGGCTGGGTATCAAACTTGATTATTATGGAGGCATTGACTGAAATGCAAATTTCTAGGAAACTTTACACGTGCATCCTGCGGTTAGTTAATCGGAAGATGTAGCTTCGTTTTATGGATGATTTGCGTCGTTTATCTTAGCAGCTGATCTAATGTTTACTGTGACGTTTATCTTCTCTTCACAGAAATCTTTGAGCCTGATGTGAAGGAGACAATGCCAGGCAGTGTGAATCCAGTGTGAGATGCTATCGAACTTATCCCTCTGTTCAAACATCCACAACTCAGGGCTACGTTTCCCGCTGCTGTGGATATCTTCAGCCAGGAGCAGGCTTGTCTGTGTCCTGAGAAAGTAGATACATTTATTTTCTAAATAAAAACTGCACTAAAGGCAATGAATATTAGATTGTATTGTCACTTGTTTGTGCGTGGTTTTTGCGCTAGCTAGTTAGGATTGAAATTGGTATCAAAAATTGGTATCAAAAAACATATTGTTCAGAAAACGATATTGAAAGTAAAGGTATTGGTACTAGTAAAGATAATCAATTAATATCAAGCCCTTGGTGTTGGAATCGTTGAGGTTTTGTCCAGCTCTGTTGCCAAATCAGCACTTTTAAAAAAGTTGCTGTTGCTTAAAAAGGGCTCAAGATGACAGGTTGAGTGATGCCTGGAGTCTACAAAATTATAATAAAGTTAAATTCTCTTCGCAAGGAAGGCTCAACCAAGAGGAACCCTGGGTCAGACCTAGGAGACTGTGGAGTGATTTACATCCTCCATAGTTGCGAGACTTCCACCACCAGCCGAGCTACCTGAACTTGATAGCTCTTCAGGCGTCAAGGCCAACAATATAGTTTGTTCCACTTCCTCTTCTATGCGTTTTTTTCCCATATCTTTTATTGACAGAAACAGGGAGGTAAGTAAGTAAGTAATTTTTATTTATATAGTGCTTTTCCAGACCAGGGTCTGGCTGGAAACCATCATGAATGGAAAATCTAGAATCTTGAAGGTACCTCCCTGATGGAATTCTAATCTTTCAGTCAGTTTATTTTTATTCTTGACTTGTCTTTTAAAGTTTGGTCGAACGAAAACCGTTGATTTCTGCAAACCGTTGTTTGTTCTCGTGCACATTAAATGTACTTTTTCTTGCCGTGATTGCAGATTGAAGGAGATAATAGAGACACAGATGGATAATGTGATACAAAGTGAAAGAACATCGATCGCACCTCAACATCCCGGTTGTGTATCCAACATTCATACAATATAGTCCAGTAAAGACAGCATTTGTCAGGTCTTTTAACATCTACTGTACCTGAGAGAGTCTGCTGTTGGCGTCAGATAAGCAGATCCAGGAGGCAGGACCGGTCAGAACGGAAGGTTCCGTCACTCTTCTTCCATTCCCAGGTGTGCTCTGAAGATGGGCTCGAGCTGCAGGGTGAAAGATATCCACTGGTAGGTGAAGCCATCCACCCACTCCACTGCAACTTGTGGCGCCACCGTCTGTCAAGCGAAAGTTAAGCAGAAATGCCCGGCAGAAAAAAGGAAATCGCACCAACACAATTGCAAAAAATATATATACAATTTGTGGTGTTTACACATACTTTATGACAATTATATTTCATCGGGGCCACATTATATACCGTGGCTGTTATAAGGGGCCGTCAAGCCAAAAGAAGGAATAGTACAAATAAATAATTGTATATATTGGTAAAAATGTAAGGGACATATGAAAATAAGCTTAGGTTTAAATTTGATTGCATATAATTTAATTTTAAATTAATTTTATTTTAAGATTTTATAATTTGTTATTTTTTACCATTTAAAATAAAATACATCAAATACAAAACAAGTATTGCCAACCTTTTATTGTATTTTATTAATTTAAATTATTATTATTTTACATACATTTTATTTAAAACATATTATATGAAAGATAAACTAATAAAAAGGACAAATAAAAGAGGAGAAAAATGTATTAAAACATTTTTTATTTTTTTTAAATATATGTAGAAAAAAACATGATAAAGAAAATCAGTTAAGACATGAGGTAAATAAATGGTGTAACATTTAATTTTTATAAATACTAACTTTGGCCAGGTCTGCTTCATGGTGTCTTAGGTGGACGGTGACCAGAGCTGGGTACTTTTAGTGAGAGACATGGACATTGTATGAATGTAATACAACTTTAGTTATTCAAAAAAAAAAGAAAAAGGATTCCAATCCATCAAATGAAGACACAATATTCAGCTCCCAGCACAATCTACATTTTAATTTCCCTGCTTTAATAACCACAACGGTTTGCCTTGTGTAGGTCAAAAACAAGTCATTTGTCATGAATTTAAATTGTGGTGTGTAGATAATAACGCAATGATTGTATATGCACAAGTTATTTGAACGATCATATCGATGTCAGGGTAATGTCAGAACTTAATGAAATCCTGGTCGTTAAATATCACACCTGCGTCATAAAATTGCATATTTTAGGATTCAAGCCTATGGAATGTAATCCGAGAGCTTCTTTGAGTGGATGCTGGGAGTCAGCATTTCACGGTGAGTAGTGGACATATCTAGAGAGCCTATATAGTTTAACCTACCTTAAAACCGAAGCATCATACAAAAATAGTAGTAACGATAATATATGATAATGTTTTAAAATCTCATTAACCAAAGTAGTAGATCCACCTGAGTCTGTCCACCTAAACCAAAAATGGTCAAGTGAAAGGAGACCCAGAAAAAGACCCCACTGAGAATCCAAGTACGCCCCATTTTTGATCAAATTTGTACAATATGTAGTACATATTAAGGAAGATTTCTAGGAGTTCAGCCTAATGTAATTTCAATTAAACAATACCATATTATTATTGAGGTCACAACATGACTTGAAGCTCATAATCCATGCGTTTGTGTCTCTCGTTTAGACTGTTGTTTAAAAGATTATCTTTGGTTCTAAACTAGAAGGATCTGTCTCGCCTGCAGTTCATACAAAACTCTGCAGTGAGAATTCTGAGCCGTTCTAGTAGAAGAACTCACATTTCTCCGATCCTTAAAACTCTTCACTGGCTGCCAGTTTCTTTCAGGATCATTTTAAAATTCTGGTTCTTACTTTCAGATCTATTCATGGTCAGACCTTCCATCAGTGATCTGATCCAGACTTGGGCTCTGAGGTCTGTGGATCAAAATCTACTGATGGTTCCTGAACTTCCGGACCAGAGGAGAGAAATCCTTCCAGGCGGTTTCTCCTAAGCTTCAAGAAACATCTGTGTTTGATGATCTACTGACTCCTTCAAGAAACATCTGTGTTTGATGATCTATTGACTCCTTCAAGAAACATCTGTGTTTGATGATCTACTGACTCCTTCAAGAAACATCTGTGTTTGATGATCTACTGACTCCTTCAAGAAACATCTGTGTTTGATGATCTACTGACTCCTTCAAGAAACATCTGTGTTTGATGATCTACTGACTCCTTCAAGAAACATCTGTGTTTGATGATCTACTGACTCCTTCAAGAAACATCTGTGTTTGATGATCTATTGACTCCTTCAAGAAACATCTGTGTTTGATGATCTACTGACTCCTTCAAGAAACATCTGTGTTTGATGATCTACTGACTCCTTCAAGAAACATCTGTGTTTGATGATCTACTGACTCCTTCAAGAAACATCTGTGTTTGATGATCTACTGACTCCTTCAAGAAACATCTTAAGACATTCTTATTTGGGCTTTTTCTTAATTATATTTGGGCTGCTGTGTTTGTCACTCTGTCTGTACTTTAAGTGTGTATAGTTTTGTGTTTAAGCACCCTGGTCTGTGAAAGCCACTTTACAAAAATAAATGACTAACTTACCTACTACTATATATATTTCAAAATTAACGACGAAAACCGTTATTTTTGTCTAAAAATAAATTCTGTCAGTAAGAATGAAAACGTTATATCAAAGAAAACAGTTTTTGACCAAATAATGTTAACATCATACATGTAAGAGAAGAAGGTACTTGTTTTTGTTGTTTTTTTTAGACACTTATATCACCTACATACACAAATTAATGAAAGTAAGTAATAGATTTTTCTTTAGAAGGAAAGACAAATTCTTACGTCAATGTAAAAACGTAACACATGGTTGGCCTCGAGCCCCGAGTAGCTTAAAAGTAAAGACTGAACTCTTTAAGCAGCTTTTCATTAGAGTCGACGTTAGGTCTTTCTGAGTCAGTGAGGGTGATTTGAAAAGGCGGGGGAGGTTGAAAGGGCCTGATAAAGAAAGAGGACATGACTGTCGCTGATGACCTGGCATTGTAGTAAAATCACCTCATCCTTTCACAGATGACTGAAGACTTGAGGAAGAATCGGGCTCCTGCGCCTCACCTTGTTGCACAAAGTAATCTACTGAGCTTTAAAAAAGAAGTAGAAGCATTAAGAGTCAAGTTATACAAAAGGTTGTGCGAACAATAATTGCGTTGGTTTTAAATGATTCATTTTATATCAGCATTATAACATTTCTTTAAAAAAAAATCGTATTTATTCAACTGCTGTTACCATGTAGACTGTTGTCTATTTTGTTAATTCATTTATATTAGTGATGTTCATTAGGGTACATTTGGTTTTCTGTGACTATTATTTCTGCCATTCTATTGAAACACCAGAGTGGATCCTACGTTAGTATTTGGTTGTTGTTGTTTTTAAACAAAAAGTTTTTTTTTTAATTTATTTTATCATTTTATAAAACACGTTTATAAGCAATCAGGTTGATCTGGGGATGAGTAATAAACGCTACAAGTGCGGTCATACATAGACACACTGAGGTATAAAGAGATAAGAGGATATGTGTGTCACAATTTAACAGATCATACAACAAAAACGAGAGCATAGATTAGTAAAAAGAAAAGGTAAATATTAAGAAAAAGCACAAATAAAAAATTGTGTTAAGATGCTTCTTGAAGGAGTCAGTAGATGCATCAAACGCTGAGGGAGAAGAAGATCATTCCAAAGCTTAGGAGCAGCTCCTGAAAGAAACTGGCAGCCAATGCAGAGTTTTAGGGATCGGGGAAATGTGAGTTCTTCTACTAGAGGAGCTCAGAATTCTCGATGTAGAGTCCAAAAGTTTTAAAACAGCAAAGCAAATTCACCTTTATTTACTTGTTCACTCAGGACATTTGGGGCCTTTTATGCTTCGATTTTTGATTCTATGTTTCGAGAAATGAACTTTTGGTTTCATTTCTGACATAATAATTCAGAGAATTAAAAAAGTTGCATTTCAGGAAATTGGTGATTTCCCAAAATCATACAATGAAATTTGAGTAACATTTCTTTGTGTTCACATGCTCCGACTTCAAGTGAACTTTGGTTTTGTTGCATTTTTAAATATTATTTGAACGCTTGTATTATCTCAGGATCAAGGTGACCCGAAGGCCTGAAAACAAATGTGTTTGTGGTATCCTTTATGTTGTCTCTGGGTCAAGGTGACCCGAAGGCCTGAAAACAAATGTGTTTGTAGTATCCCTTGTGTTGTCTATGAGTCAAGGTGACCTGACCTCCGCCATATGGAAGCCAGGGAGGTCATTCACTTTGACCCAGAGCCAACAAAAGGGATACCACAAACACCTGTTATTTTCGGGTCAAGGTGACCCAAAGGCCAGAAAAAAGGGTTAAGAACTTTTTTTTATTTACAGTAATAAAATAAGTAACATTTCTTTGTGTTTACATATGGAATTGAACTTTTAAGGGTCTGTCTGCCGAAAACGATGGTACCTTTGGATTGTACCCGGCTTCCCTGCTCAGGCCTCAGCTCCATCAGCTCCTGGATATTGTCCTCATCTTCATCCGCCGAGAGCTGAATTTCCCTCTGGGTGGGCAACTCTTCCAAACTCTGGGAGCCAGCGCTGCCTGTCTGTTTGATGGAAAAGACGTAAATTAAAGCTAACCGCTAATGAAAAGCCTGGTTAGGCCTGCGATCAAGAGGTAAATGAGCTCAGAATGACACCTTTTCATCCATAAAAGTGGTTTGAAAGCGGACTATGTAAAATCTCTCTCATGCCGTTTCGTTTCATCTGTCTTTACATGTCTACATGAAAGTGTGGCGAGGAGAGCACTGTTGAAAGCAACAATCGCTGCTGGTGTGGGATCAAATGAGCTGAACCCTGAATGGCTCAGTCATGGAAACATCTCGAGTGAGTGCTTTCAGGACACGCTGGCCAATTTGAGTGGGGAACTCTCACATTTGAGCTTCACCAGGAGAAGATGAAAGAGCGGCGACCGGTCTTGGGCTGTGTTTATATTTCAGAGACATGGGTTACGTGAGTGTGTGCTGTATTCTCTTACTAGTGTAACGAATATGTTTTTATAACTGAGAAAACCTCGCTCATTCCTAACTTTTATTAGTTGGTAAGTAAAGGTTATTTGTAAAGATCATTCTAGATCAGGGTCATAAAGCGCTTTAACATTAAAAACAAAAATACACATTTAAAATATATACTTTAAAATATCAAGACACATAGAAACAAACACAGGAATCATAAAAAAAAATTAAGGGAAAGACACAAATAAGAATGTCTTAAGATGTCTCTTGAAGGAGTCAGTAGATCCATGAAACACAGGGGGAGAGGAAGACCTCAGAGCCCGAGCTGGGGTGTAAGGTTGGATGAGATCACTGATAGTCTGACCATGAATAGATCTAAAAAGTAATTTTAAAATTGATCCTGAAAGACACTGGAAGCCAGTGAAGAGTTTTAAGGATCAAGGAAATGTGAGTTCTTCTACCAGAGCTGGTCAGAATTATCTAATATCAGAAAAGTGCAGTGACATTTTTTTTGTTTATCTGTATTCAAACCTTTGACAAAAGCCAACCTTTTTTTATTGTGTCCCAAGAAAAACCTCTTCAACCCTGACTCTTCTGACTTTGCTTCATTCTACCTGGGGCACCAAAGAGTTCTCCATCTGTTCCAACCCGTCTGCACTCTCCTCTTCACCTCCCTTGATCATAGAATAGCAATTTTCTCTTGATCTTACACTATGGAAATAGTGATGGTCTGATGAAGCTTCATGAAGCAGTGTCATTATCTTCAGAGTCCACTAGATGGCGGTCTCTGCACTTTTCTCCTTTGTTTTGAACAACTGTCCTAATGAAATACCATTTTTAATCTGATGGCGCCACCTACTGACCTCTGAACAACACGACGCTGTTTCATGAAGCTTCATCAGCACATCACTATATGGATGTATATCAGTGGAGTATTAAATGTAATAGTTGTATTTAATAACTGAATTCAATATTTAAAATATGTTAAGGTTAAATTCGGTTTAAATTAATTAATTAAATAGTTTCAAAACAAACTGGTGTATTTTACACAAAGTTGGATATTCTACCATCAATAGTCAAAATTGTTATTCTTTTAATTTGTTACCTTTTAAATTTAATATTTCTCCCATCAGAAGCCATTGAAATTCAATATAGAAATATTGTATAATAGTTCTACCAGATAATACCAAAAGAATGCCGAGCTACTTGATCCACTTTCAGCCAATAATGTGGCAGAAGATCACTTGACCTCCAGGGTCTCAAAGAGCTTATAATGAAATTGAAAGTACTTGTTGGTTCGGTTATGCTAACATTTTATATTGAATTTAAATAGCTTTGAATCACAAAAGCAATGAATAACAAGATGTATTTTATTAATTATTGGAATTTAAATGATGAAACTATGTGTCAAAAATGCATTCATTTGAAAATAAAATCCAAATGATTGAATTGTCTTATTAAATAAAACCAAATGCAACAGGTCAATATATAAATAATTCAATGAAATTGAACAACCATTTAGAATGAACATTTGTAATTGAAATGTTGATCACCTGACTGCCTCTCGCCAACAGTTGGTAGCTGCTGCGATCATCCAGACTCAGGTCATCGGGGAGCTCTGGTGACAAAGATTTATCTGACAGCTGCTCAGACATGAGTGACGCCTGCTCCACCTCCGCCAGTCGGATCTGAGCCACAAACAACAACAAAAAAAGATTATTTCAAACAGTACTGAAAACATCATCCGACAAAAAACAACCATGTATGTTTTTATGGAAAAAATAAATGAATGCTGAAATAGAAAGAACCTTTTCTTGCGGGTGACTCTTACAGTCCTTGCAGACCGGGGGAGAAGAGTAGTGGTGGAAAACCGAACCAGACAGGTTGTCAATCATGTCGCCTTCCAGCGAGTCCTTTATCAGCAGAGACACGCTGTCCAGCCACAGACTCTCCTGCACAACAGAAACATGTTCATCAAATACGTCGGCTTTCATCGCTTCTCTGAAGTCGAGTCTCTAAAGTCACTCTTCACACTCGCAGCCACTCTGAGAACGCTTCAAACCGTCCACCCTGCCCGCACTCTCTTCTCTTCTCCGAACAACCATGGTGCATAGAACCTCATTCACAAACTATTTCAAACGCAGAAGACAAAAATCCTTTCACAACATGTCATAGAGCCGACCGCCTCTGAGAAAGCAATGTTCCGCACTCAGGTGTTCATTGAGTCTCTGTAAGCAGATGCTCGATATGATTGATTCTTAAAGACCACATCTAATACATTTTAATATGGATTAGATGTGGTTCATTGAAATTGAAATTTCACTCCTTCAGAAATTCTGGTGATATATCTTATTCATATCATTTTTATTATAATATTATGCAAGTTTAAATGTCACAGACGTATTCCCAATTTCAAAGGAGTCAACGCTGCATATGTATCTGCGGAAGAATATATATATATATATATATATATATACAGAATAACAACAAGTAATATATGAAACATAAGTTTGGCTAGAGATAGTCTGGTGAAGCTTCATGACGCAGTGTCATTATTTTCAGAGTCCACTAGATGGCGGTCTCTGCACTATTTTCCTTCTTTTTAAACATATGTTCTAATGAAACATCAACTGCTGGCGCCACCTACTGACCTCTAAACAACATGACACTGCTTCATGAAGCTTCAGTCCATCACTAGCTTTTTGCATGTACTAATACAAATATATATTTTACTTTAGTAAAAACAAGCAAATCAATTGTTTATTTTTCCAGAACATTACATTTCCTTCATCGCCACATTTTTGTAATTATACTTTATACTTTACTATTAGGGAAACATTTAAAAAACGATGACAGTATTCTTATTGGTAGTGATGGTCTGGTGAAGCTTCATGAAGCAGTGTCATTATTGTCAGTGTCCACTAGATGTTGCTCTGCAATATTTTCCTTCTTTTTATTATTATTATTTATTATTATTTGTATTGATATAGTGCTTTTCCAGACCAGGGTCACAAAGCGCTTAAACAATCAAAACAATATTCAATAAAATATATACTTTACAGGTCAAGATAATACTGAGAACAACACAGGAGTTCACAAATGTTCTAATAAAACATCATGTTAAAACTGATGGCGCCACCTACTGACCTCTGAACAACATGACACTGCTTCATGAAGCTTCATCAGCTCATCACTACTTATTGGGCTTGATGTTGGTTTACTTTTTAAAAAGTTGAAAGCTCTGAGAGTTTGATGAGACAGACTTTAAATTTCAACAATTCACCAGTGAAGTAAATCATATAAAAGAAGACACCCCCCCCTCATCCCCCCCTTCCTTCCTCATCACTTTATTTATTCTCTTCAGTTAAAAATACTTTCAGGCTGACACACAATAACCAATAAACACAATGAAACTGAGGCAGTGGCAGCCACCCACTCACAACCTCCCTGCATCTTCCAACCCTTCCACAGCGAACCTCTTTTCTCACTGCCTTTCCCTTTCAATTATTCCTCCACCGAGTTCCAGACTAATCCCAGGAGGAAAGGGATGAGTTGAGAATGACAAGCTAAATGCAAAAAAAAAAAAGAAGAAGGAACTCAAAATAATAATAACTCCTTTTTTGGGCTATTCTTTTATGAAGCAGTTTTTCTTTTTTCTTTTAATATTTCAAACACCAAACAGATGAACAATAGAAAGATGAAGTCTTACATCAGCAAGTCTCACAGGGTGAGCCTCAATAGCACAATGATTCTGACCAAAGAAGACTTTCCTTTTTAAAAAACTGGTTAATCTCAGCCTCAGGCCTCACGCAGCTGGTTGAAGTGCCAGAAAACCCCTGCTATTCCCCCCCCAAAAAAACAAACATTTGTGTTGATCCAAACTTGTAATGTGACCCGCAGTGTAATACCGAGGAACACGATGTTCTCCTGGTTCCAGCATCTGTTTACTTCGGATTATAATCAGGTCACAAATGCAAAAACTTTGAATCTTAGTTGGCGGTTTGATGTAATCGC